>NW_006399904.1:4528148-4529787 GCF_000299155.1 Elephantulus edwardii | reverse complement strand
CTGAGTAATCTGTTTCTTACCATCTCCCATTAATTACTGAATTATTTCATTCTGATCCATATATAACAATGTTATAAATATTGTTTTACACTCGCATGAAAAAGTTGAAAATAAATAAAGAAGACAAAAATATTTTGTGATTTTAGATTGTGTTGTTGGTGAAAAATATTGAATATACCATTGATGAAGAATATTGAAAAACTGTGGACTGCCCAAGTAACAAACAAAGCTATCTTGGAGAAAGTGTAGACTGAATATTGCTTGAAGAAACAAAGGTGATGAAATTTATCTCATGTGCTTTGGACATGTTGTCAAGGAGCACCAGTTTTTTTGTAAAAAACATCATGCTATATAAAATGATAAGATCGGTAAGTGAGACAAAGACTTTCATTGAACTAGATTGGAATGGACACTTCATCAATGAGCTTGGGAATGGCAGAAATGGAGGCCAGTGCAGTACAAGGTAAGATTTTGATCTTTTATTCATATGGTCACTAGAGTTGGAGCAGATCTTTTAATACTTCCAAGTAACAAAGAAAAACAATTTCCATAACATTAGTAATGTTTTTCACATCTCTTTTGCACTTGATGCTAAAGATTATACTTTTTTCCAAAGTAATTTAGATTAGTATTGTTTTCCATATCCTCATTAGTAAAGTTGTTCCGAATACTCATTTGTCATTGTTGTTGTTAAGTGCTGTCATGTCATATACAACTTATAGTGAACGTAATAATTAAAAACCTGAACACTTGTATAACTTTCATAGTTTCTTCAAGTTCATAGAATTTCCAGAGGCAAGCTGTTTTGGAAGTGGATGCCACCCCTGCCTCCAAACTTGTTTGTAATAGAGCCAACTTTTTGGTCACATTCAGCTTGTATCTTTATGTTTTATCTCCTGTGAATCAAAAGAGAGAAGAAAAACATGCAAGAAAAAGTATCAGAAAATAGAAGCCCACCAAAGTATTTATACAAGAAAACAATATTAATATACTCAAACTCAAATATATGCTGCATGAAAAAAAGAAACTTTATGTGTAAAGTACCAATGCCACAAGGTGAGAGGTTCAGTTCAGAAGCCAGAACCAAGAAATAATATTTTTTAATTAGTGCTTTATACTATATTCCAAAATTTGTGCCTGACTGAATTTCAATATTACTTGGAATTGCTGACGTCTTTATGACTCTTTTCTCCTCTTTTGGATGCTTAGATATAGGGAGCTCTGACGACTTAGTGGTAAAAAATTTCACTACCAACACAAAGGTACATCCCCAGCTGACCTATGGAAAAAAGATGGACAGTTTTGTCCTGTGTGATTTACTGCCTTTTGAAAAAGCACTGGATGTTTATATCTCATCTATCTATCTATCTATCTATCTATCTATCTATCTATCTATCTATCTATCTATCTCTATCTCATAGTGACCCCATAAACAAAAAGCCTGAAGTCTCTCTACAACCATCAACATTAATCGAAGTTTATGGAGTTACCAGAGACATGTTATTTAGGAAGTGTATGTCACTCTACGAACTTTGATAAATGACGATATTGATAGAAAAGCTCTTTAGGCCTTTTGTTATAGGATCACAATGAGTCATGCTCGACTCGATGGCAATCAACAAATATATATATATATATA
>NW_006399904.1:4523201-4527129 GCF_000299155.1 Elephantulus edwardii | reverse complement strand
TGTGTTTCATTGACCATGTAAAGGCATTTAACTGTGAATCACAACAAACTGTGGCTTCATTGACTTTTCCCCTTTTCAAAGTTTGATATCCTTTTCCAGAACTGTCTCGGCTTAACAATGTGCCAAAGATGTGTGAGATGAGGATTCTTCCTTCTTGCCTCCAAGGAATAACTTACCTGTGTTTTCTACAAGACACATTTGTTCTTTTTGAAGTCTATGAAATAACTGAAGCTCTCTTCCAATACCATAACTCAAAAACATTGAGTATTCTGCGATCTTTAGTTATTGTTTATCTTTCAGACTCACAGGAAATAATTTAAAGACTATGGCTTGAATCAGATGCGTGAAATTTTTCTTTTTAACTGTCATTGTTGCTCCTTGACACATAAGAGAAGCTCTTAAAAATAGACTTACTCAATGCAGTACTTTCGGTTTAGTATTATACTTGTTTTGTTTTGTCTTCTCATTGAACTATTTCTGCTACATTTAAGTCTGACTTAAATTTAATGTTGTTTGTGGGTATGGTGTCTCTAGAACATATTTTCTTGCATCTTAATGTATAATTTGATAGTGTTGTTTTTGAAATTATACAATGTGTAACGGGTAATAATCATGAAGTTAAATAACTTTACAAGAAGGAAACAATAGTTTTCAGGGATTTTACTTTGATTCATGTTGCAAAATACAAATGTATTCTATATTATTTTAAAAGGCTGATATTTTGGAAGTAAATATCTCAATCTTTTCCTAAGATATCCTTGAATGTACTTGAACCTTCAGCCTTTTGTCTAGGAACCAATCATTTGAACTATAACAGAGGATTTCAGGTATTTAGTTGGAAGCTATATTCTAGTCTTTCTAGGAATGGATGGTTTAGTGTTTGTTATAAATCAGTAGCCAAATTGTTCTAGTGTTTATTCTAAATATTAACTTTGAACTTTAAATTTATATTATTAGAGTAATACTGAGTCTTACAGTTCTTCCATTTATATTCCAGTGAAACCTTTTTGTTATGATGCTAAACAGTAGGAAATGATATGTCTTTTACAATTGCTTGACTACATTTCAGTATTTTGGTGGTCTGTGTCTAGACTGTGGTTTTCACTAAGACATTTAAGTTTTCTTCTATTATGTGAAAATCTAGAGGACATTTAAGTCACAAACTTGACTCCCCATGATGGGATAAACCCTTAGAAAAGCTTGTTTATATATATTGGAACTTTGTTTTCAAGAACACAGAGTATATTTCACAATGACTGCTTTTATCTCCCTCTATAAAAAGGAACTGTTCTTGGCTCTTCAAGTTGATCATATAATAATTTTATATAACACCACGATATAATGATGGGGGATATATCTCACATATATAACACAATCTGATGGGGATATATATCTCTCATCTATATCTATATGTAAATCTATATATGTATGTGTATATGTATATCTATATATGTATGTGTGTCTATCTATCTATCTATCAATCATCTATCTATCTATCTATCATTTATCTATCTATCTGTCGATCTATCTCCCTATCAGATTCTGTCAACACTCTTAAGACAATAAGCACAGATATTATCATTTTCATGCTAGCCTACATTAGCAAAGCTTTAATGGTTAATTAAATTACCATTTGAGTATTGGTAACAGTTTTTGTCTAGTACTTTTTGTTTCTCTGGTGGCCTAGGGACAAGAAACTGTGCTACAATGCTGAAGGCACAGGCTTCAAGGCCACCAGCTGCTCTGCAGGAGAAAGATGGACAATCTCCTTCTAGAGATTAATTGCCTCTGAAAACCCACTGGAGGGTCAGCTATGGTTTGATTGCGACTCACAAAAAACAATAACCTTTTGTTCCATATAAGAAAGTTGTGATTCTGTGATGGTAGCCTAAAAGTTGACTTCCCCCTCAACCCATTAGTTAGCCCTCTCTTATCTCCAGCTACCTTAACAGCAGGCACATGGTCTTGCAAATCAGCATCAGCTGTGGGACTACAATTAATAAAGGAGAGCTTACCACACTAAGTGGCAAGATGTGAGAGGAGAAAGGCTGGAGGCAGGCAAGGCTTGTGGTGATAAATCCTTGTTGAGAGCAAAACACTGGTGCTGAAGAGACTGGCATTATTGTGGACAAATGATGAAAAGATGTGACCTGAGGCTTCTTGCATTTGTGCTGGCTGTAGTTGGATATTGCGATTCTTGCCTTTGATGATGGAAAGAAAAGCTACTTGCTGAATTAAAACTGGATCCTGGACTTACTGAGGAGTTGTGACTTGGAAATCTTGGGCTGAAGCCTAGAGTTATTTTGGGGGGTATTGTAACATTCTCTGCTTCTCCCACTTTCCATCTTCTTTCCCTAATAAACTCCACTGTTGTTATCATAATTTGAGCCTGTGAGTCAGTAATGAATAAAAGAACCTCTTGCTGCTGGTGGGATGCTATAGGCACCATGGGGCTAGACTATAGGCTCCTGATCTACTGTCTGCTCTGGGGCGGTGAAGGGCCGTGTTATTCTCATTCTCTCGGGTCCTTTCAGAGAGATGCTCACAATCCAGTGCTCCATGTCTTCTCTCCTATTTAGACAGGTTCCTTGGAGTCATTTGGCTCTTCAGTATTTACCATGAGAGTTTACATATATCACTTTTTTGTTGTTCTATGATAAGCTCCTAGATACCTTTTTTTAAAGCTCTTAGATTTCTATTGTTAAAAAAATCCTCATTTCTTGAGAATGTAGGGAATGGAAACTTACAAGTTGCATGTTTACATGTAAAATATGAGGCCCGAAGTAAAGTTTGTTTTTAAACCCAAGTCTCTCCACTTCATAATAATCCACTATTGTAGTATAAATATTTAATTTAATGCAAGCAAGTCTCAAACTCATTCCTGGTGAGTTAGAGCTGACTCATAACGGGCTGATAATGGATCTTCTTTTTGTGAGAAATGTTTCTTGCCTGGTTCACTTTGAATAATAATTTTAATGGACATTGAAACCTTCCAGAGGATTTTTGGATGCTTTAAGTCTCCTGGGAAGAGATTTCCCATATTTTTTGCACAGAGATTGGAACCATCAGAGAGATGTCATTTTGGGGCTAACAGTGCAATTCCATATGGATTTATCTCAGCAAGTAGGACCAATACAATTAAGTTTCAAAATTTCTTTAATACATAAAACACATAATAAATGACAGAACACATTTAATGCACTATTCTATGGGAAACAATTTAAAAAGCAACTAAAAGTTCAAGCTAATAGTAAAAATCAAATAATGTTATAGAAAGGGTAGATTTTGGGTTCAATTTAAAACTAAGATGGAATTTTTGAGAGAAAAGATCAATGCATATGCATTTTGCAGAAAAGAGACTATTCTAAAATATACTAAAACATGTGGGAAATTTTTTAAAATGCTTTCTAAGTGAAATTGATGAAAATATATTAAAATTTTAATTGTTTTTATGTGGGTTTTTTTAAGTGATACTTCAGTAGATATTGATTCAATGTCTACTTCTCACTTAGGGTATTTTAAGTAAGTAAAAATTATTCTACTTATATTTTGACATCATTTCCAAGTACTCATATAAGTTTTTCTAGCTATTCAAAGTAGAGTGTTCCTTTGAAACTTGTTTTTTAAACCAAACTAGATGAAAACAAAGAAGTAGTAACTGTGCACTTGTATTGGAAACATTTCTGAGACTCTAGATTTAAAAAAATGACCTATCACATCATAGCAGGTAACACATACACCTAAAATAACACTAACATATAGACAAAAGCTATGGAAACTTGACGCTGAAATAATGAGAATAGTATTTGTTAAAGGAGCTTATTGGTGCTACTCTCACAAGTTGGAGTGCATGGTCTCTCTAATAATTCTATGCAAAACAAGTACTGAAATCTAGCTTTGATCTTTATTTTTTATTTATTAGATTATT
>NW_006399904.1:4517371-4520141 GCF_000299155.1 Elephantulus edwardii | reverse complement strand
CAGGAGAGGGTGAAGCCAGAATGCTCCTTGGAGTCAAGGATTCTGAAGCTTCATCTGATCTACTTTGGGCATGTTGCAAGGAGGGTCTGTTCCTTGAAGAGGGACATCATGTTTGGCAGAGTGGAGGGACGGTGAAGGAGAGGAAGACCTTTGATGAGATAGATGGATCGATTCTGTGACTGGAGTGGTGGGAATAAGTGCATTTGAGATGGCTAGGTTGGCACAGGATAGAACAGCATTCAGAGCTCTTGTACATAGGGTCGCTATGAGTCACAAACGACTCGATGGCACATAATAAACAAACAACTGTATTTTTATCTGCAATAATATACTTATTTACTACATGGATGTTCTTAATTATTAATATAAATATCACGTTACTGTGTCTAAATACAGTTTTTCTCCTCATTAAATTGTGTTTTAAAATTTAAATCTATATTGTTAAAGAATTATAGATTTAAGATTCACTCACAGAATGTTCAATCACAAAATGTTTATTGAATCATAAAATGTTTATTTCTCATTTTATCATTGAGGCATGAAAGTGAATGAAAAGATTTTAGCTTATGCTCTCAAGGTGCATATTGTTTAACAATGAAGGAAGGAAAAAAAGGTGAACATATTTACTGTGTAATTAAAAGAGAAATGGGCAGTATTACCTGAAAGTACATGAAAGAAATCCAAGTCTCACATATAAGAAAAGTAATTTTTATAAAGGATTAAATTTCATTTAGTCTTGAAACTTCAATAATGTCTTTTTATGGCAGAGCTCATCTTTAATGTTTTGATGTTCCATGATCGCTGAGTCTGTAAGAAAACAGGGGCAAGGGTGGCGTCAAATGAGGCTGGAGAAAGAGCAAAACAAAATATCGTGCAGATATTAACAAGCAATATTAGAGATTATAACCTTTCCTATAGTTGTGAAATGACAGAATCAGAATGTAATACATACACATACACACTCATATGTAATACAAAATAATAATTATCATTTAAACAGTTAGAATGCAAAATAATTATATAATATCTACATGACTAAATTTTGTTTAATTAAAAACCAGCCATTTACAGAAAGTTAGATATGCACAAGATATGCCTTTTATTACTGTTGCTGCATGCCATCCCTTTGATTACAACCAATAACCATAGTGTTAATAACAGATTATGTGCAAGTAAAACAGTGCTGACCATTATTAAAAAATGGCTGGGACAGTATATCAACAAAAGACTTCCAGAAATTCAAACTCTATTCAGAAGATGGATCCTGACAGAAAGAAGAACGTACCAGAAAAATACTTACTTTAATTTTATTGACTATACAAAGACATTTTACTATGTAAAACATAGCAAATATTATATAACATTGAGAAGAATAGGAATTCCAAAACACTTAATTGTGTATGTAGAATACATGCCAAGAAAGAGTTGTCTGAACAGAACAATAGAACACTGCAAGGTTTAAAATCAGGAAAGATGTGATTAGGAATGCACCTTTTCTTTACATTTATTCTCTGTGTGCTGAGCAAATAATAACCTGAACTATATGAAGAAAAATGTGGCATCATTATTGGAAGAAAATTCATCACCAACCTGCATTATGCTGATGACCCAAACTTGCTTGCAGAACCCAAAGAAGACTTGGAATACTTACTACAGAATATTAAAGACATCAGCCTTTAATACGGATTGCATCTAACATCATGAAAATATATGTTCTCACCATTGTACTAATAGGAAACATCCTGAAAGTTGAGAAAAGATAAGGATTTCAGTGACTTCATTTTACTTGGATCCACAATCAGTAATCATGGTTGCAACAGTCAAGAAATCAAAAGATGTGCTACACTGGGAAAATTTGCTTCCGAAGACCTATCCTAACTTCTAAAGAAGAAAGATATATAGCAACTTAAAGTCTAAGCTGTCCTGAGTCAAGCCATGGTGTTTTCAAGGGTTTCTTATGCAAAGCAAGAAAGATAGAAGAATTGATGTTTTTAAATTGTGGTATCACCAAAGAGTCTTCAATATGGACTGCCAAAAGCACAACAAAAATTATTTTACTAGTATACTTAAAATTCAGAAATTAGTATTCAAATTCTAACGTTCATCAGTACTTTCAGTTAACTTTTATATGACACAGAATAACTTCTATCATATTTGTCTTGACTTATATATAGTATTTTCTAGTGTTCTATATCTAGATTAATATTTTTCATGGAATATGTAAGTATAAACATAAAGTGGACACACTATAAATATATAGTATTGACAAAAATTTAGTTAACATTGAGATCATGGGATAGAAGTAAATCAACAACACCAAGATATTTTCCTTGTGCCTTTTCCATTCATGAGCACTTCTTTTAAAAATTATACTAGTTTATTTAAATTCAAATACTTTGTTTTCCAGAACAGATTCTTTAAATTTCCCTCACCCTTCTACTCATTAAATTGTACAACTCTCTGATTAATCTTCCCCTTCCCTTGCACATTCTCATCCTTCTGTTTTTAAAAATGTTATGGTTAGTTAAATTTCATTTACAATGCTTAGTTTTAACATGTTTTCATATTTATATTTGCCATTTCTTAAGTTACATTAATTTGAGAAAGATAATTTTCTTTCCCATTTTTAATTTTTTGCTTTACTAGTCAAATAGAGAAAACAATATGTGCTTTAAAAATTGCAGGGTTTTGTGGGAACCTCTAAGAATTCTTTTGGGTGCTTCAAATGAGATCAAATATCTAAGTAAGCTTAGAAAATATTAGTATGTAA
>NW_006399904.1:4508588-4517271 GCF_000299155.1 Elephantulus edwardii | reverse complement strand
TTTTAAAAATAATTTACCTTATAAACATTAATATGCCCACAAATTCAAGAGTTTTATTGCTTCAAAATATTTTTATGTTTTTAATGCATATTATTGTTCCTGAGAACAAGAGTTTGGAACTACAAGATTTAAGTTAGAGCAGTAGTTGAGAGACACTTATTTTTGCCCCCTTTAATCACTCTTTCTTTATGAGTTTAACTAGAGAGTCACCATATTATATATAATTTAAATATTAGCTTTAAATATAGCCTCTATGATTTTATTAAAAATTTCTCTTTACTTACTGTTTGTACTGTTTTCTCCCTACCTACATTATATTTCATCTAATCATAGCCAGATACAGTGGAAGTTGCATTTCAGCCTCAGTAATATTTCTAGTAAATTTAATTTTAGAGACAATTTTACATATATATAATAGAGAAATATCCTATAAAAATATCTAAAACAGGCACATAGATAAGTATAAACATAAAGTGGAAATATTATAAAATTCTAAAAAATGAAATCCATAAAATATTCAGACCAAGTGTTCACCGCTTTGTCTTTGTCAATGTTGAATAAGGATTCTGTACACCTCAGAATGCACTGAACTTTATTCCAAGCCTCAGAAAGCACTAACAGTAAAAACAAATTTTTGTCTTGGAGTTTGCTTTGATTCATAGTGAGCCCAAGAGTACAACTAGAGTACAACTGTCCCTATGGTTTCAAAGGCTGAACTCATTACAGAAACAAATAGCCATATATTTTTCCTGTGGAGTAGCTAGTAAATGCTTACTGCCAACACTTCAGTTAGAATCCAAGTGCTTTAACCTCAATATAATCCAGGGTCTTCAAGCGTAGCTCATCAGCTTATTTCAAGAATCTCCATCTCTCAGTAGAAGTTTCTTGTAAGATCATGATAATAATCATATTACTCTCTTTTTTCCCCCAAGTGAGAACCAAATAAAGCAATATTTACTATCTATTATTGTTATTGCTGTTATATGCCTATAGTTTGAACTGGCTCACAGGTGACTCTCCCATGGGCTTTCAAAAGCTATAAATTACACAGAATTGCCTACTTTTTCCCTGAGAGCAGCTGTTCAACTTGAACTGCTTGCTTCTGTGTTAACAGTGTAACTTTTACCCAGTAGGCCACCAGAGCTCCAGAACTAGTTATTGTCTAGTTAATTCCAATGTACTACTACCCCAGAGACAATAAGATTGGCACAGGATAGAACAGGGCTGTTGTACATAGGGTAGATATGAGTCACAAGTGACGCGACATCACATTAACAACAACAACTACCCAATAAGTACTAGAATCGGTATTTCTTTGACTGTTTTTTTAAGAAAGTAGATATCAAGGGCTAACTTTCAAGATTTCTGGATGAACATAACCACTAAACTTTTGGTTAACAGCCAAGGTTTTCCATTTTATCCATTTTGCCCCATGTGTATCTGCTTTTTAGTCAAGCTTTTTCTCATTATTTTCTGTAAATTTCTCCTCAACCTTCATTATAAAAAATTTTTTAAAAACAACATTTTCTTTTACATTTTGAGATGTTTATGGACTTCTGAGATTAACATTTTGTCTCTATACATTAGTTTTCTTAGCAAAATCTGTCAAATTCAGTTATATTTTGCATCATTTTTAATGATTTTATTTTTTTTGTTGATAGAATAATCAGAATACCATAGATCAGTTTAATAATTTGTGCACATACAATTTAATGGAATAGACTATTCAAGTTATGCAATCATTTTCACCTTCATTTTTTAAATTATTCCTCTCCATTTAAACTCACTGTTCCTTAAGTTTCCTACCTAATTGTTCAAGTTAATTTTGTAAGTTTGTTTCCATATAGATAGATGTTAAAAGAGCACCCTTTTCTTTATTAATTTATTGACTGATTTTACAAAAACTTCAAGGGATCATTTTTATTTAAGGCTAAAATAATTTTAAGGCAATACAGTCTTTGTAGCTCATCCTATCCTGTGTTTTCAGGAAGTATGAATTTTCTAGGAAATTTAAATTCTGATTTGCATGTTCTTCATTTTGACAAGAATTCTTCTCTAGTATCTTTTTCCAAAATGTTCAATAATGGAAGTTAGGAACGATATTGTTTACTAGTTTCATGACAAAGAAGGCATCTGCTAGTAGAGGCAATTAACCACTCATTGCATTTCCTCCTTATAGTTCTGAGGTTACTACTTCCTCTGTTACTGTAGTTTTAAGGTACTACTGAGTCAATTGCGATTCAGAGCAATCCTGTGAACAACAGATCTGACCCCTGTCCTATCCTGTGCCATCCTTATAATCTTTCACACACTTGAGCCTATAGCTGCAGCTGTTGTGTCAATTCGTCTCATTGAGGGTCTTCCATTCCTTTGCTTACCCTCAACCTTTCAAAAATTGATGAGTTCCTTTTCCAAAGAATAGCTTCAAAGCTATGACACAAATGTTCAAATGACAGCAGAGTAGTCACCCATGGTAGACAGGTTTCATAAAATATCCTAGAATAAGATGCACTACAAAGCAGGATTGATTAGTCTGCTGTTAGGGACCTGTCCAAAGTACTGGAGAGTAATGGTGTCTCTCTGGAGACTAAGGTGTGCCTGATGCAGGCCATGGTTTTTGCAATCACTTGTTATGCATCAGAGAGTTGGACAATGACCAAGGAGGATAGAAGGAGAATTGATGCCTTTAATCTGTGGTGCTGGAGAATAGTATTCAATGTACCATGGACTGCTAGGAAAAGAAACAGATTCATCCTGTTGTTGTTGTTTTTATGTGTAATCGAGTCGTTTGTGACTCATAGCGACCCTATGCACAACAGCCCTAAACCCTGCTCTATCCTGCGCCAACTGCACTGCCTCTGACACACCCATCCCGATTACCCCAGTCACAGAATTAATCCATCTCTTAGAGGGTCTTCCCTTCCCGCACCGTCCCTCCACCCTCCCAAGCATGATGTCCCTCTCCAAGGACCCGTCCCTCCGGGCAACATGTCCAAAGTATGTCAGATGAAGCCCCAGAATCCTTGCCTCCAAGGAGTAGCTTGGTTTAATCCTCTCCAAGATGAATGTGTTTGTTTTCCTTGCAGTCCATGGTACATTCAGTACTCTTCTCCAGCACCACAGCTCAAAGGCATCAACTCTCCTTCTGTCCTCCCTAGTCATTGTCCAACTCTCTGATGCATAACAAGCGATTGCAAAGACCATGGCCTGTATCAGGCGCACCTTACTCTCCAGAGAGACACTGTTGCTCCTGAGTACCTTTGAGAGGTCCCTAACAGCAGACTTTCCCATCGTGATACGCTTTTTGATTTCCTAACTGCTGGTGCCAAGAGTGTTGACTGTGGAGCCGAGCAAACTGAAGCTGTGAACAATCTCAATCTCTTCGTCATCCATTCTGACGCTGCCAGTTGGTTCAGTGGTGAGAATCTTTGTCTTCTTGACATTGAGCCTCAGTCCATACTGAAGGCTGCAGTCCTTGACCTTTCGCATCAAGTGCATGAGGTCCTCCTCAGTTTCAGCAAGCAGGGTTGTGTCATCTGCATAACGCAGATTGTTAATAGATCTTCCACCAATCCTGATGCCGCAATTCTCCTCATAGAGCCCAGCCTCTCGGATAATGTGCTCTGCATACATTTTGAAAAGGTATGGAGACAGGATGCATCCCTGGTGTACACCCTTCCCAATTTTGAACCATGCAGTGTTGCCCTGCTCTGTTCTGACGACTGCCTCTTGGTCCAAGTATAGGTTTCTCATTAGCACAATTAAATGTTCTGGGATTCCCATTCTTCTCAGAGTCAGCCACAGTTTGTTATGATTCACACAGTCAAATGTCTTTGCATAATCAATGAAACACAGATAGATATTCTTCTGGTATTCCTTGCTTTCAGCCAAGATCCACCTAACATCAACAACAATATCCCTAGTACCATGACCCCTTCTAAACCCAGCCTGGACTTCCGGCAATTCTCTGCTGATGTGCTGTTCTAGTTGTTTTTGGATAATAAGTGATTCATCCTGGAAAGGGTTAAACTGGGTGGCTCCTTGGAGGCAAAAATTCTGAGGCACTGTCTAACATACTTTGTACATGTTGTAAGGAGAGACCAGCTCGTGGAGAAGGACATCATGCTTTGTAGGGTGGAGGGACAGCACGGGAGGAGAAGGCCCTCTGTGAGGTGGATTGATTCAGTGACTGGGGTAATCGGGATGGAAATGTCAGAAACAGTGAGATTGGCACAGGACAGAGCAGAGTTTAGGGCTCTCATACACAGGGTACATATGAGTCGCAAGCGACTTGACGTCACATAACAAAAACAACAATAGTATTAGAGGTATAGATAGCATAGATAAGAACTCACTGAAAAATTATAAGAAACAGCTGCAAACAACCATTAACAATTAGAATGTGGAATGTATGAAGTAAAAGTATAGGGAAACGGAAAATTGTGAATAATCAAATGAAACACATATGGATAGAAATCTAAGTGTTAGTGAGCTAAAATGGACCAACATTGTACACTATGAATCAGATGATTGAATGACCTACTATACTGGGTATGAAAATTTGAAGATGAATAATGTTACATTTACAGTTAAAAATGACCATTGGAAGATCTGTTAATAGAACAGTTATTCGAATATGCACATCAACAGTGAAAACAAAAGAGAATGAAATTGAAAAATTCTACCAACTTTCACAGTGTTAAATTGGCCAAATGTACAGTGAAGATATATTAATAATAATGAGTGACCGGAATACAAAAGTTAGAAACAAGGTAGAGGAAATGCTTAGTCTAAAATAATGGGTTTCATCACAGAAATGAGGTTGGAGATCAAATGATTGACATTTTAGGCTTTCAGTGATTTATTCATGGCAAATAACTTTTTAAAAGATACAAAGGCGGCAGCTATTTTCATAGACTTCACATGATGGCTTAAGCAGGCATAAGATTGACTACATTTATGGCCATAAACATTGAAGACTCTCAATATCAGCAGTCAAAACCAAGCCTATGGAACTAACCATCAACTATGGAACTAAACTCATATGCAAGTTCAAACAGAAGTTGAAGAATATTAAAACACATCCACAAGAACCAAAATATGATCTTGAATCTATCCCATCTGATTTTTAGAATTTATATAAAGGATAAGATTGAGGCATTGAACAATGATTGAAGACCAAATGAGTATGAGTTGACATCAACAATACCATCCATGAAGAAAGCAAAAGGTTCTTACAAAGAGGAAAAAGAAAAGACAAAAATGCCACTAGAGTATTGAAAAACCCAAAGAAAGTGAAGGAATACCAAAATCAAAGAGATTACAATTACAATTTGTTCTGCTAAAATTAATATTCTACTAGTCACTATAAGGTGGAGGTAAACAATATCCTAGATTTTGATCTCCTATACCACTCCATCATTTCAAGCATCAACTTTTTCTCTTCCAGCAAGATTTTGGTGAATATTTTCCAAAAATGACTGGAACACCACATAAACAGAGAACTGCCGAAAGTGCAGGCTGGGTTTAGAAGAGGCCATGGCACTAAGAGTATTATAGCTAATGTCAGAAGGATATTTGCTGAAAGTAGAGAGTACCAGAGGAATGTCTATGTTTCATGCAAAGGTATTTGATTGTGTGGATCACAACAAACTGTGGCTGACTCTGAGAAGAATGGGAATCCCAGGACACTTGCTTGTGCTTAGGTGAAACTTATACTTGGACCAGAATTCAGTCATCAGAACAGAGCAAGGAAACACTAGATGGTTCAAAATTAGGAAGGGTGTACAGCAGGGATGTGTCTTATCTTCATATATTTTCAATCTATATGCAGAACAGATTATCTAGGAGCCTGGGCTCTATGAGGAGAAATGGGGCATTAGTATTAGAGGAAGACTCATCAACAAACTGTGTTATGCAGATGATACAACATTGCTTGCTGAAACTGAGGAGGACCTGAAGCGTTTGCTGCAGAAGGTCAAGGACTGCAGCCTTCAATATGGATTGAAGCTCAACATCAAGAAAACAAAGATTATCACCACTGGGCCAATTGGTGAAAACATAATAGATGGGGAAGGGATTGAGATTGTTGACAGCTTCAGTGTGCTTGGCTCTACAATCAACAACACTTTTGGTACCAGCAGCCAGGAAATTTAAAGATGAATTGCTTTGGGAATGTCTGCTGTCAGAGACCTCTCCAAAGCACTAAAGAGCAACAACGTTAGTCTGAGATTAAAGTACACTTGACACAGGCATTGGTCTTTGCAAATACTTGCTGTGCATTAGAGAACTGGACAGTGACTAGGGATGTTGTGAGGAAAGTTGATGCCTTTGAACTCTGATGCTGGAGAAGAGTATTGACTATACCATGGTCTGCTAGAACAAGCAAGTTCTTCTTGGAGAGGGTCAAGCCAGATTGCTCCTTGGAGGCAAGGATTCTGAAGCTTCATCCAAAATATTTTGGCCATGTTGCAAGGTGGGATCTATCCTTGGAGAGGGACATCATACTTGGCAGGATGGAGCAACAGCACAGGAGAAGAAACCCCTCTATGAGATGGATTGATTCAGTTACTGGGGTAATTGGGATAAGTTTGTCAGAGACAATAAGATTGTTAAGGGATAGAGCAGGGTTTAGGACTGTTACACAGAGGGTCATTATGAGTCACAGGAGACTCAATGGCACAAAACAACAACAACAAAAACACTTTGGATACTCCACAATTAGAAGGAACCCTAATGATACAACAAGATTAGCAGTGGAATGCTAATCAAGAGTTCAGTGGTTTGAATCCATCAGCTGTTCCTGAGAAGAGCTATGAGGCATGGCCTAGAGATAAAAATTTTAGCTGCAATCCAGAAGGCACATAGTTTTATTCCACCAGCTGTTCTGTGGGAGAAGGATGGACAACTTTTACTATGTGATTACAGCCTATGAAAACCTGCTAGAGGGACAGCTATGGGTCAGTTCTAGCTCTCTGCCAAATAGTATTATCTATAATCTCAGGAAGCCTGTAAGAAAATTCTTTATACTACAGGGTGGCTATGAGTAGGAATCAATTTAAAAGCAATAGATTTGATTTGGCTTGGATATTCTTGAATTTATTTTAAATTAAAACTAAAATAAACAAAAAATCATTGTGAGTTTCAAGCTCTCCACAATCTTGTCAGCATTTTTGTTTGCTGCCTGTATCTCACAGTTGTTTTGATTTGTGTCTTTCTGATAACTAGGGTATTTGAACATTTGTCCATGTGTTTGTTAGTCATTACAATTTTTTCTTTAGCGAAGTATCTATTCATATCTTGTGCCACCTGTTGTGCGATTTAGTTGTTTACCTTTTTCTTATTTAGGTGCTGGGTATTCTAAACATTTTAGTGCTGAGTCCATTATCAGAAACGTCTTGTTAAATATTTTTTCCAAGTCTATGGATTTCCTTTTTATTCAGCATTGAAAAACAATGAAATTGTAAACCAAGGATGATATTGGAATACATTGTGCTGAGTGAAATCTCTAAGTCACAAAAGGACAAATACTGCAAAACACTGCTGTTATAAACTAGGACTGACATTAAGGGTTGGGGGCAAAAGAAGAAGAGTGGATATATAATGAACACTGCATTGGAACAGATGAGAGAAAGGACTGTCTGAAAGGAGTGTACAGTTAGGCATTATGTATATGACAGTGAACAATCTAGAACAAGATATCCATTGCAAAGTAGACTGCAGAAGAAAGAAAAAGGGAGAAGGAGGAAAATGTACAACAATGAGTAAATGAAAACTCAACTTTTTTGTAAATGTTAGTTAAAATTACAATCAAAAAGTCTGCATTAAACAAAAAGCATTATAATTACTGTATATTATCATATGTTAATAAGAACAGAGAGACAATCAAGCGTAGTCCATAATTCTAATTATTTCTTTTAGTAAACAAACAGACTAGAAAATAAACAGACTAGAAAATAAACTCAGTAAGTCTATTCTATTCCACTTTAATTTCAAGGCTACCACCTGCATGAGAAGAGATTGCCCATCTTTCTCCCTTAGAACTTCAAAAATGCTGACCTTTCACCTTAACATATAATCCTTCTGTTTTAGTAAACATGGAGGACTATAAATAAATGAATCTAATGTTCCTTTAAAAAATGCAAAGGGAGCAACAACCAAAAGCATCTAAATAAAAGTAAATTATCAAAGCTGAGATTAAGTAATAAATGCATGCTAAAAAAAACCAAGCCAAAAACCTTATTTGTTACACAAAACTGTTATGAGTATCATGAGGCCTATAAAAATTATGTAACATATAAATGAATGTGTATTTTAGAATTGTACATCATGTGTATAAGAAAGAGAAATACATGTAAATATATTTTTGACTTAAGAATAGTAGACAGGTGGGTAATGGTTGATAAGCAGTAGAAGTGGGTAAAATAGATAAGCAGATTGTGAGCCACATAAAAAACTACATGTGCAGAAAAGACTAATATAGAGATAGTACAAAAAAAGAGGACCAGAGAGAGAGAGATGTTTTGCTAAAGGCATTGTCCTGCAAGTAGGATAACCACATTTGTGCCTACTGAGTTTACAGGACTCTGGTCAGCATTCACTTTCTACAGAAAGACTTGGTTCATGCCAAAATGTCTGTGAACTTTAAGGTTTCTGAGATCACCAATAATTCTTTTTTTAATTT
>NW_006399904.1:4505679-4507498 GCF_000299155.1 Elephantulus edwardii | reverse complement strand
GGGTGGCACTGTATATGAGTAAGACTTCCTTTTCCTGACACAGGCCCTAAACTGGCAGCAATAGCTGCCCCAATAATTTTGGCCATGCTCTGGTCTTTTCTCTTCCCTCTAGATCCAAGCTGTTAAAAGAGGGAAAAATTTAAATTAATTTATAGCAAATAATTTTGAACATAATAATCTTTTAAGCTTAAGGATAGAAATATTAACAATATCATCATTTCCAATTCAAATGATACATGTTCCAATGAAGTTCTTATTTTCCATAAATGGTACCAATACCATTGTAATGAGAGAAAGCTTTGCTGTCACCTTTGCTGTTACAGAAATAGAGATTTCCACATGATGAGCTCATATGTAAGACAATCTTTAAAGGAATAGATTATAGACTTTGACTCTTTAGTAAGATTCACATAAGGTGACTATTAACCATTATAATCTTTATTCATTCAATTGTATGTTCCCTGTGGTTGATAAATAATGTTCGTTTTGTTGGCGATTTTACCTAATTACTACAATAAAAATTAAATTCCTCATGAGTGGACCAATTAGTATCATTATGGCAAATGGAGAAAATGTTGAATATTCATGGTCATACAAGTTAAAAAGGTAAATCATGTATTTCATATGTACATAGGTTAACAATATAACTTGACATGCAAATCAAATACCAGTTTAGACCTGTAAACATCAGAGTCGGACTAAGGATGTCAAAAGAAAAATAAATGCCTTCAAGTTGTGCTGCTGGAGAAGAGTCTTGAACAAACCATGGACTGCCAAGAAAACAAATAAATAGATCTGTCTTGGAGAGAGTGAAACCAGCTCTCTCCTTGGAGGCTAGGTTTTTTTTTTATTGTATTATTTTTACGTGTACCGTCAAATCAGATCTCACTGGTACAGGAGGGAGGCTAGGATTTTGAAGGTCTGCCTCACTTACTCTGGACACGAGTTAGGAAAGATTGGTCCTTGGAGAAGGACATAATGCTTGGAAGGGTGGATAGACAGCACAGACATGAGACCCCTGATGAGATTAATTGATACAGTAACTGGGGCAATGGGGGTTGTTGTGTGAGAATTAGTTAGACTTGCTCAGGAAGGGTTCAGAGCCACTGTACATAGCCGGAGTCACTACACATCACAGGTGGACTCAACAGTGCATATCAACAACAACATACTAGATGACAGGTTTGGAAGCAGGAGTGGCATTCACTTCCTAAACAATATGCCTCTGGAAAATCTATGAACTTTGATAAGTGTGCATAGTAGTAGAGGAGCTTTAGGCCTTTTGTTCTTAGGTTTGCTATGAGTCATGCCTGACTGGAAGACAATCAACCACAACAATATACAGTCTATTGCTAATATGTTCATAAAAAAGAAAAGAAGTAGAACAAGTAAAACTATGTATCGAGAGATAAATATTACAAACAAATATATAGAAAAACTTGGAAATTTTAATTAAAAAATGTTTTTGCAACTTATATAAATTTCACAACCAGGTTTTAAATTTGTACATTAGCATTACAAATACTAACTTATTAGAGCAATAATATAGGATAACATGTAACTATTTGAAGGGAAAAAGCTCTGCTGGCCTAGTTCCATAAGAAACTTGCTCTGCATATATAAAGAACACACGTTTTTGAAAGTTCAAATCCATCAGTGGGTTCTTATAGAAAAGGTAGGCAGTTTCCTTCTGTGAGATTTACAGCTTTGAAAATCCACCGGAGATTAAGCTATAAATTGGTTCCAAATTGAAACAGATAAAGGAAAGAACTGTTTATAAGGAGTGTATGTCTAGGCTTTATATGTATGACAACAGCCT
>NW_006399904.1:4503498-4504714 GCF_000299155.1 Elephantulus edwardii | reverse complement strand
GGATAGGACAGGGTTCATAGAGTCACTATAAGTCATACTCAATAGTACCTAACATCAACAATAATTGGCAAGTTCCTAAATTCCCTTATAAGCCGGAAGGCAGATGACCACTTTGTGTGGACAGAGTTCAGACATGTACTTTCTTTTTAATCTGCACTTTGAGTGAAAGATTACAGAGTAATTGATTTTTTCATTCAATCATTCACATAAATTTTGCTTCACGGCATTAATCGTGTACCCCACATTACAAGGCGAGCCCTAATACCTAGGTAACTGTACAGCTTACCAAGTCACTCCTCAAGAGAAAAACTGAAAAACCCCATATGATTTACAACCTTATAAAACTCATTGAAGGTTCAGCTACCAGTCAGAAAAATGTAAAAATATTTGAACAAGCACATTTAAACTATTGCCATCCAGTAAATTTCAACTCACAGTTATTGTATGGGATTGAGTAGAATGAGCCCATTCAATTGTTGCTGTATTTAAAGTACTTGGATATGAATTACAAATTAAGTAATCCAAAATTCCAAATTAGCAACTGCATTGTAGAAAAAAGTTAACAGTCTGTTTCTGTAAAGATTCCCAAGCTTAAAAAACCTATCGGATAATTCCGTTCTGTCCCATGGTGTGGCTATTTGTAATGTCAGAATTTATTTAGTAGCAATTACGCTTTGTGTTTGGTAGTCTTTATCAAAACTTTTTTTTTAGTAAATGCTTACAAATCATACTATGTTTTCCTTTCAATCACTCACAGGCATTTGTTTTATTACAGAAGCAGACTGTCACAACTTCCTTCCATACAAACCTTGATGGATTTTAACCATTGACCTTCTAGTTAGAAACAAAATATTTAACCACTACAACACCACTTATAGTTAGAAACCATGTTTAATCTCTCCAATACCAGCAAGCCCCCTCCCCCCAGCTCCCATTTTATTGCTGTTATGTGTAATCTGGTGCATTCTGGCTCGTGATGACTCTGTGTTCAAAAGAACTAAACATTGTCTAATCCTGTATGTAACTCACACACTTTCCTGTGCTTATGCAAATTTTATAGTCACTACTTCAATCCATATCCAACTCAAATATGGATTGAAGTAGTGACTATAAAATTTGCATAAGCACAGGAAAGTGTGTGAGATTATCCGGGAGGCTGGGGTCTATGAGGAGAAATGTGGGGTCAGGATTGGTGGACGATTTATCAACAATCTGC
>NW_006399904.1:4500990-4502733 GCF_000299155.1 Elephantulus edwardii | reverse complement strand
AACTTCAATCCATTTTATTGAGGGTCTCTCTATTTGTTGGTGTCCCTCTACTTGCAAGCATTATTTCCTTTTTCAAGTATCTGCCCATCCGGACAAAATATCTAAAGTTTTTTTTTGAGACAAAGTCTCACAGTTTTTCCTTCCAGGAGGCATAAGTCTACATTCCTTCTACACCAGGTTGTTCATTCTTTGATAGCATTGCAAATTGAGACTTGAATTGTTTTACACGTTTTTTCTGTAATTTAACATCTTTTTTTCCCATTATTACAATTTGTGCGTTTAGAACCATCCTCTGAATCTTCACAATTGTCTGTTACAACTCTATTCATCAATTTTCAACACACTTGTGTTAATGTAGAACCTATACATGGATCAAGAAGCAGTCCTTCAAACAAACACAAGGTAATGTTGCATTGTTTAAAAATAGAAAAGGTGTGCAACATCTGTTTTTATCACCATTGTTTTTCAGCCTGTATACTGAGCAAATATTCAAGAAGCTGAATTATATGAAGAAGTATGTGGCATCAGAATTGAAGGAAGATAGCAAAGAGAATGTGGAAATAATTGAATAATATCATTTATATTATATGCAAGCAAAACACTTCTGTGGATTATTTAAAAAAATGGCTAAAAGAGCACATAGACAACTACCGTAAGTTCAAATAAGCTTTAGAAGAGACTGTGTCACCAGGTATATCATTGTTGATGTCAGATGGATCCTGGCTGAAAACAATACCAGAGGAATATCTGTTTCTGTTTTATTGACTATACAAAGGCATTTTAGTCTGTGGATCATAACACATTGTGAAGAACATTGAGAAAAATGGGAATCCCAGAACATTAAATTGTGTTCATGCAAAACCTATACTTAGACCAATAGGTTGTGGTGTGAACAGAATACCACATGGTTTAAAATTATGAAAGGTGTTTGCCAAGGTTGTATCTTCTTTCTATGAAGAAGAATTAGATCATCAGGTTTGGGGGAAGATTCATTCATCAGTTACCTGCATTATGCAGATGACATAACCTTGCTTGCTGAAAGTGAGGAGGACTTGGAACACTTGCTGCAGAAGTAGCCTTCAATATGGATTGCATCTCAACTTCAAGAAAACAAAAATTCTTGCCACAGGACCAAAAGACATCATGATAGATGGAGAAAATATTGAAACTGTCAACAACTTTATCTAACTTGAATCCACAATCAGTGCACTTTGTACTTGCAGTCAAGAGATTGGGCAATATATTTGATTGGAAAGTGTGCAGTTAGAAACCTCTCAAAATTGAGGAACAATGATGTTAACTTGAGGACTATGCTACACCTGATTCAGTCCTTGATCTTGTCAGTCACTTGCTATGCATCTAAGAGCTAAACAATGCATAAGGATGATGGGAAAAGAATTGACACTTTTAAAATGCGGTAGTAGAGGAGATTTTTATATCTTATGAACTGCCAAAAGAAGGTGCAGACAGAGTACTCCTTAAAAGAGCATCATCTCATATTATTTTTGGCAAGGCTGTTCCTTGAAGAGGTACATCATGTTTGGGAAGATTGCAAAATGGCAAAAGAGAAGAGTCGTCTCAACCAGGAGGACTGACATGGTGACTGGGGTCATGGGATCAAGTATATCAGAGATTGTAAAGATGACATGGGCTAGAACAGGGTTCGCGTCTGTTGTTTATAGGGTTACTTTGAGTCATTATCAATGGTTCCTAGCAACAACAGCAATATGTGGTTTGTAATAC
>NW_006399904.1:4495713-4500759 GCF_000299155.1 Elephantulus edwardii | reverse complement strand
CTGGTTTCTATCATTAGTGTTCAATGATTCAAACCTATTATTCAGATGGTTTTTAAATTCCTATTGTATAGACTCAAGGCCATATTTTGGTTCTTATGGCCTTGTTTTAGTTTTTTTCAGCTTCTACTTGAATTTGCACATGAGTAATTAATGGTCTATTTCATATTCAGCAGTTGGCCTGGTTTTAACTGCTATTGAGTTTCTTCAGTGATAATTTGGGAGTCAATCTAATTTTTGTGTGGTCTATCATGTGAGGTCCATGTATCACATTGGGAAAATATGCTGTCAGAGACCTCCTGCCAGTGCTTAAGAACAAAGACATCAGTTTATAGGCCAAGGTGTGTCTGATCCAAGCGATTGTCTTTTCAAATACTTGCAAAGCATCTGAAAGCTGGACAATGGCTAAAGAGTGAAGAAAAAGATTTAATGTCTTTGAGTTTTGGTGTTGGAGTAAAGTACTGAATATCCTTTAATATGCCAAAAGGAAAAACAAGTCTATCTTAGATACAGTGTGACCAGGGTTTTTCTTGGAAGCAAAGATGGTTGAGCTTCATTTCACTTTGTGTATGTATTATGATATTATAAGGAGCCATTCCTTAGAGAGGGACATCACTTTTAGAAAGGTGAAAGGTCAGAGTAGGAGGTGATGATCCTTAACAAGAAGATTGCCAAAATGACTGTAATAATGTGTTCACAAATATCAGACATGGTGAGGACGGCACAGAATAAGGTAAAGGCAGAACTGTTGTTTATAAGGTTGCTATAAGTTGCATTTGGCTCAACAGCACATAACAACAATAATAACATGTTGATACCACAACTTTGCTCCCTGAAAGTTAACAGGATTTTAAGAGCTTACTGATAATGATCACGTTGATACACAGAAAACAAAATTCCTCATACCTGGGCCAATTAGCATCATTATGACAGAGAAAATATTTCACGTGCATGGTAGCAGAAGTTAAAAAATGCAATAATGTATTCTATTGGGAAAATCTATTGCAAAATTTCTTTATAAAGTACTATAAAAAGTTTAGAAGCCACATTGACATTTTTCTCCTTCCTTTTTATAGGTTAATAGTTATCAACTGCCTTTGAGTTATAGTTTTAATACATACTGATATGCCATAAGCTGTCCAAGGCTGTAAATTTTGTAAGTTGAGACTGCCCATCTTTCTTCTTTTGGAGAAGCTGGTGGATTTCAAGTGCTGACATTTTTCCTTAGCAGGCTGATATGCAGTATACTAATCCACAGATTGGAAGAAGTACAGTGTTCCTCTTGGAGGCAAAATTAGTGAAACTTTATCTCATGTACTTTAGGTATGTTGTCAGGAATTGTCTGTTCTTGGAGAAAGACATCATACTGGGAAAGGTGGAGAGTCAGAAAAAGAAAGGAAGACCCTCACTAAATTGGATTGACACAAGAACTGCGAGAGATCCTCAGGATGGCAAAGGATAGAGTGAGTCCTTTGAGGCGTGATCAATTTGATATCACGTAACAACATGTTTCCAGGCTTCCTTACTTCTGTTTATTTTGTTTTTACTCTTTTTAGGCTATATGTTCATTGTTTTATTTCACTAAGTTTTGAATGTTAGATTTTCTCAGGATTCAGTCCAAGCCTATCCCTTTTCTCACTCTGACCACTTTAATCCTCAGATATTAAATAATTGTGTGATTATTTAGTTCTTGCATTCTTAACCCACATCCACCAATTTGTGTCATTAATTTGCTTAGATTTTTAAATGTACAACACTGAATTATATCCTTCCCTGTTCCCTTCTTGTTGTGCTTATTTAGTAAAGGCTATCATCACTTCTTCTAATGCTCAGGCTGTTCGTTCATGGGGTCATAATGAGTCGTCTATGACTTGACAGCACCAAACAACAACAACAACAACATCATCACTTCTCAGATTGTTCAAACTAGAATTCAAAGTTTTCTCTTTTGCCTTGAGCAGGCCTTCTGGGCTGTACTTGAACCACCATTAAATCCATTTAATTATAACTTCTAAAACTTTACACTCACACTGCCCTCAATTTCCACCACTGCTAGTTTATTGCAAAGCAACAAAAATATTTATTTAATAAAAGAACATTTTAACTAATTTTTCATTTAGATAATTTTCCCTTTTACCCCTGCAATGAAGCTTATTTTTTCCTTTTAAACTTCAAATCTAGCATTTTTAATTCCCTAATAAAAATACCTAAGTATCTTCTTACCATTTTTTGTTAAAAGAGTAAATTCTATTACATTTTTCATAAAATACTAGAAGATATAGTCCCATTGACCATTCAAGTCTTTCGTATGCCTCAGACCTATTTCTTCCAGAACCAAATTGTTTTGTTGTTATGTGCCAACTTGTAGCTAATCCTCCAGTGGGATTTCAGAGGTTATAAATCACACAGGAGAAGATGTCCATCTGTCTGTGAAGCAACAGGTGGATTCAAACCACCTGCCTTTGGTTTGGAAGCAGAACACCTTACTCATTAGGTAACTTAAACTCCCTTAAAATCACATTAGTTTATTATTATTTCTTTGATTAATGTCTTGTTCTTTGTAAGCATTTGTAGATGTTATATTATCTACTTGGGACATTTGTTTCTTTATTATCTACCTAGATAGAAACTTTAGTTCTCAATTTCTTATTCATTGTTTCTTTCAAGAAACAATTTACCAACTTATCTGATTAGTTTATACACCTTAATAGAAACTTAAGTTTCTTTATCACAACACTTAAGGATAACTGCAAATTTATATTTGCAGTTGGCATTTGCATAATCTAAACAAGACAGTATAGTGCTGCTCACCAGTTTCATACTAGCTGCTGGCACAAAGAGTCTGAAAAAATTTCTTTACTAGAAGTGCAGTTGGTTTCTAGTGATATAATTGAAGCATAGAGATAATCTATTCTATGGAAAATATTATGTTTATATCTGATTGTTTTTACTCTTCAGCCCTGCATATAGCACTAAGGAGAAAGTGATCCAAGCCATGGTCTTCTCAATCACTTGTTATGCATCTGAAAGCTTGGCAATGTCTAAGGAACAGATGAAGAATTTCCTTTTGAAATTGAATTGTGCTGCTGGAGGAGAATATTGAACATATCATGGACTGTTAATACAACAAACAGTTCTGTTCTGCAGAGGGGGAAATTAGGTTTCTCTTTAGAGGCAACTTGAAACTCTGCCTCACATACTTTAGACTTATTTTCAGGAGGGGCTAGTGCTTGCAGAAGAACATCATTCTTGGAAGGTCAGCAAAGGAGAATAAGATCCTGGATAAGATGGATTGACTGGGGCAATCGTGTAAGGTATGTCAGAGACAATGAGGTTGGGTAAGATTCAGAGTCACTGTTCAAAGAGTCACTATGAGACATAGTCCATTCTTAATAATAACATATGGTAGCTGTTCTTAATGCCTTAGTAAAACAGAACAAGACAATGCCCCATCCTGGGCCTTTCTCACAGTCTCTGAGGTATTTAACTCCATTTTTTTGTAACAACTCTGTCAATGTATCTTATTGAGTGTCTTTTTAAAAAAAATAAAAATATACTAGTTTGTTTAGAAAATTCAAATACATTGTTTTCCAGAACATATTTTTCCAATTTCCCTTACCCCTCCCTAGCAAATTGTACAACTCCATTATTAACTTCCCCCTCTTCCTGCACATCCTCACCCCTCTGCTTCCACCCTCAGCTCCCCTTGGATCCTTATACTCATTCTACAATTATTGTTTTTCACAATATTTGTCCTTGTGGGACTGAGTTAGTTCACACAGCATAATGATCTCCAGTCCCTCCCAAGTAATTTACAATTATGCATGCTGCATAATATTTTTGTTACCTACAAGCTTAAGTTGTACTCATATTCAGGCAGTTATCAGCTTAGGAAGTTTCTTAATTTCTAGTTGTTATTGTTGTTATATCCCGTTGAATTGGATCTGACTTAGAGCTGACTCTTCAGTGGATTTTTAGAGCTAATCACGTGGAAAGATATTGCCCATATTTCACTTATGAAACAGCTGTTGAATTCTATTTAAAACTTTTACTCAGAATTTCTGACACTTAGATTGTACGGACTTGTTTGGTCATTGGTGTGGTTGATTATTTTTCCATTGTATTTTGTGTTTCGACAAGGATTTGAATTCAAGAAAATATTTTCTTAGATCTCCATTTTGTGCTTGTGGTTGTTGTTATGTGCCGTCAAGTCGCTTGTGACTCATAGTGACCCTATGTACAAAAGCCCTAACCCCTGAGCTATCCTGTACCAACCTCACTGTCTCTGACACACCTACTCCCATTACTCCAGTCACTGAATCCATCCATCTCTTCGAGGGTCTTCCTATCTTGCACTGTCTCTCTACCCCCCCAAACATGATGTCTCTCTCCAAGGAATGGTCTCTCCTTGCAACATGTACAAGGTATGTCAGAAGAAACTTCAGAGTCTTTGCCTCCAAGGAGCAACTGGCTTTAAAAAAAAGTTAAATCTTTTACTTTTTACAAAAAGCAAATATTGGTATGAATGTATATGGGTAGAATTATAGAGAGCAAAGATATTACTAAGAACATGAATGTGTGACTTTTACTCCCACCATTCATGTATCAGTTTGTTGTACTCTGGTGATTTGTCTATTGCTATGATCTAGGGAACTATTCCACTGATATTTGCAATGAAGCAGATTTGGCCATGATGGACAGATTTCAGAGCAGCTTCTAGAGTTAGAGTAACAAAGTCTAGGTAGCAACATTATCTATCCACTTTTGACGTAATGGGCCAGGGAAAAACCCCATGAATAGCAGCGGAACATTGTCTGATATAATACCTGAATATAAACCCCTCAGTTTTAGAAGCACTAAAAGTTTTGACTGAGAAATGCTTCATTCTCAAAATAAAATTTATCTTCATAACTTGGATAACATAAAACTTTCACCCAATGAAAAACCTTCATATATTGATATAAATTGACTCAACATGGAAAAACACAGCTGTAAACATATATTAATATTTAGAATGTATTCTGTATGAACACAGGAAAATTAGAAGCT
>NW_006399904.1:4458440-4470906 GCF_000299155.1 Elephantulus edwardii | reverse complement strand
ACTGACATCATTATTACTCAATAATTTACTCAATCATAATTACTCAATAACTAACTGCAGACTTTTTTAGCCTAATATGTTTCCTTATTTCCTCACTGTTGCTACTAATTGTGTTAATTATAGATCCAAGTAGCATGAAGTTGTTAACAGTTTCAATATTTTATCTAGTTATCATGATGTTGCCTATTGGTCCAGTAGTAAGAATCTTTGTCTTTTTGAGATGCAATCAATATTGAAATCTGTATTCTTTGATATTCTGCAATAAGTGCTTCAAGTCCTCCTTACTTTTAGCAAGCAAGGTTGCGTAATCTACGTAACAGGTTATTGATGAGTCTCCCTTTGATCCTGATGCCACACTCCTCTTCATAGAATCCAACTTCTTGAATAATTTGCTCAGCATACAGATTGAATATTTATGGAGAGAAATTACAACATTGATATTTCATTTCTAATTTGAAAACACGTAGTATTCCCTTACTCTGTTTGCACAACAGCCTTCTCATCTAGGTATAGGTTTTGCATGGGTACAATTAAATACTCTAGGATTCCCTTCTTGTCAATGTTAGCCATAACTTGTTATGATCCACACAGTCAAATGTCTTTGAATTGTCAATAAAATACAAATAGATTTTCTTCAGGTATTCTTTACTTTCAGCCAGGATCCACTTGATATCAGCAATGATTGAAAACCAGATAAGTGTGTGATGATACCAACATCCATGAAGAAAGTAAAAGGTCTTTACACAGACAGAGGAGAAAGATAAAACCAAAATGGATGTTAGAAGAAACTTGAATTTTTCACTAGAGTGTCAAAAAGACAAAGCAAAAGGAAAACATGATAAAGTAAAAAAGCTGAACAGAAAATTTCAAAAAGCAGCTAGAGAGAAAGTAAAATATAGTGGAATGTGTGGAGAGCTGAAATTGAAGACTAAAATGGAAAGAACTGGCTCTGCATTTCTCAAGCTGAGAGAACTGAAAAACAAATTTTATCCTCGTGTTGCAATAATAGAAAATGTTAAAGGTAATATATTGAATTACTCAGAAAACATCCAAAGAAGATGGAGGAAACACATAGAACCACTGTACCAAAAAGAACTGACACTGAAAAATTTCAGGATATACTATATAACCAGGAACAAATGGTAATGAAGTAGGATGTTGAAGTTGCATTGAAGGCATAAGGGGTTAGGAATTGATGAAACACCAATTGATTCGTTCAATTAAAAGATGCATCCCTGGATGTGTTAACTAGTCTATGCCAGGAAATTTAGAGGACAATTGCCTGGCCAACAGATTTGATGAGGTTCATATTTGTTCCAATTCTCAAGAAAGGTGATCCAACAGAATATGAAAGCTGTTAAGCAATATCACTAATATCACATACAAACAAAATGCTACTGAAGATCATTGAAATATGGCTAGAATAATACATTGATAAGAAACTCCCAGAGGTTCAAGCAGGATTTAGAAGCTGCCATGGCACCTGGGATATCATTGCTGATAATCTACTATCCCAGTAGTAGATTGAAAAACTAAGAAAGAATTGTGTGACATTAATAATGAAAAGGATAATTTCAAGGTCTGTCCTAATGTATAAGGAGCACTGGTGGCATGGTGACAAAAAGCTATGTTGTAATCCTGAAGGAACATGATTCAAATCCAGCTGCTCCAAGGGAGAAGGATGAAAAATCTCCCATGCTAGTAACAGCCTTTGAAAACCTGCCAGAAGGTTAGCTATGGATTGGTTTGACTCATCGCTACCCAGTAACAACAATATCCTAAAGTGTAATGTTGTGATTGATAGGATTATATCAATAGGGATACAAAGAAGACTTGTTAATAGGACCATTACTGAAATATATGTACCAAAACTAAATACAAAGAAGAGGAGATTTAGGATTGCTATTAAATTTTGCCATCAGAAATTGATCTAAGATGTGATCAAGATGCATTAATAATTAGTGGAGACTGGAATGACAAAGTTAGAAATAATGAAGGAGGAAAGATAGAAAGTACAGCCATGCTGACAGGCATGAGGCGAGAAAATAAATTACTGAATTTTGTGTATTCAATTACTTACTCACAGTAAATCCTTCTTTTATTAATATGTTTATCATCCATATACATTTTTAAAGAAACTCAAATTATAATTCTACATGTGGAAGTCACCTGACAGTATGCACAGAAATCAGATTGATTACCATCTGTGCAAATAATTATTGGAGATTCTCAGTATTATGAGTCAGAACCAGGAGTCAGAACCAGACCAGGTGCTGACTGTGGAACAGATTGTCAATTACTCATATGCAAGTTCAAATTGAAGCTGAAGAAGATTAAAAAAAAATCCACAAGATGAAAAATATAGTAAATTCCACATGAATTTAAAAAAAAAATCTTAGAACATGTCTGAGGCATTGATCAGCAATAATGGAAGACCAGAGGAGCTGAGAAAGAAAATCAACGATATCATCCATGAAAAGAACAAAAGGTCATTACAAAAACAGAGAAGAGAGGTGAGATGTACAGGCTCTCACTACCCACCAGAGGGCCAGCTCTGAGTTAGTTACCACTGTACGACGCATAAAAACATCTCAGCAATAGTTGATATCCATTTATATTTTTCCAAGCATTGTTGGAACATTTGTCAACACAGACTATAACTGGCTATGAATAAGTATCAACAAATATAAAAATAAAGTAAGAACACACTTGAAGTCATATGGAATATATTCTGTGACGATAGTAGAAACAAACTGAGAGGAGGGAAAAAAATCTATAAACCATGGTAATTTAAAAACAAAATAAAATACTTCTAAATATATGTCAAAAAGTATATCTCAAAGGAAAAATTAAAATGCATAGAATAAATGAAAAAGAAATATGATCTATAGTTAGTGCAGTGTAAAAAGAAAAATAAAAGACAAAATTCCTTTATTATTAATGAGAAAATTCTTAAATCAATGGCATAAATTTTTACATCAAGAAACTAAAATGAAGAGATCGATATAAAGTCATGTTTAGGAGGGGTGAAAGAAAAAATATAAAAAGAAATATAAATATGTTGTTGTTGATATTACGTGCCGTTGAGTCACCTGTGACTCATAGTGACCCTGTGCACAACAGCTCTAAACCCTGCTCTGTCCTGTGCCAATCTTATTGTTTCTGTCCACCTATCCCCATAACCCCAGTTACTGAACTGAATCAATCCATCTCATCAAGGGTCTTCCTCTCTTGCACTGTCCCACCACCCTCTCCAAGGACTGGTCGCTTTTTGCAAAATGTCCAAAATATGTCAAATGAAGCTTCAGAATCCTTACCTCCAAGGAGCAGCCTGGTCTCATCCTCTCTTGGAGGAACTTGTTTGTTCTCCTAGCAGTCCAAGGTAGATTCACCACTCTTCTCGAGTGCCAGAGCTCAAATTGAAATAGACAACAAGAAAACAAAACAACACAAAATCATTAAAACAGAAGGCTTATTATTTTAAGTAAAATTGGTAAAGTCTGAAGCAAGATAAAAGAGTACAAAAAAGAGATACAATTACTATTAGAAATGAAACATTTCTACAGATTATGCAATCATTAAAATGAAAATAACAGAATAATCACAAACTTTTGACTAAGTATCTTTTAAAAAAATAATCCCTTTTCCAAAGAAACAAACTGCCAACCAAAAGAATTGGGCACTCTGGATGCTGTTATCATACTAATAAAATAGAATACTTACTGAAAACTTTGATGATTTCTTTATAACATACAGCTCTCAAAAAAATCAAATAATTGTACCTGTGTTTATTTATACAGATTAATGACTATTAATATTCATACAATTTTATTCAAATATTTGAGGGTACCTTATTTTAGTAATGAACTCTAGAAATAAGCCAGATGTCATTCAAATAATGAATAGATAAATGTGCTATGTTTATGCAGTCATATTCAGAAATTAGAAAAGAAGTACCAATACAACAAAGTTGATATATTTCAAACAATGCTAAGTGAATACAAAGACACACCTCAGAGACCGCATATCATCTTGTTCCATTCCTTAGAGAATGAAAACAACTAACTTGAGTGATTGCTAGCTGAATGGTTAGAACTTTGAGTCCATGAAGAGATGCCTTAGATGAAAAGATTGCTATTCTACTACTGGTAAAATTAGCCACTGAAAACACTATCAAGTCTTTTTAAGGAAGATATAATTCAATGGCAAATGGTTTTAAATGGTTTTATGGAAATGACGAAATTATAAACCCAGTGAAGTAAATATAATGAGTAGTGCTTATTAAGAGTTAAAGAAAAAAGTTGAAATAAGAGAGAAGTGGTATAAAAGGGAAACAAAATATCTTGAACTAGCAAAATTATTCTAAGAATATAATACTATATTGTTATTGACTGCCATTGAGCGAAGCATGACTCATAGTGACCCTAAGAACAAAAGACCTGAAGCCTTCTATAACTATTGTCTTTTCTCAAAGTTCATAGTTTCCAGAGGCATTCCAGAGTTGTTTAGGAAGTGGATGCCACTTCTGCTTACGGTTGTGATATTGTACCTCAGTTTTCAAGATGTTAATTGGAAAAACAATATTAAGGGTACTTAATTTCTTTGTATTAAGACCCAGAAGCTAAAATCTATGAAGAAAAATGTGGCACCAAGATCAAAGGAATACTTATCCATAACCTGCGTTAAGCAGATGACACTAGGAGGACTTGAAGTTTTTGTTACAAAAGGTTAAACATTGAAGTCTTCAATATGAATAACATCTTAACCTCAAGAAAACAAAAATCCTTACCATGGGACCAAGAGACAGCATCCTGATAAATAGAGGAAAGATTGAAACTGTCAACACCTTCATCTTACTTGGATTCACAATCAACACCCTTTGTATTGGCAGTCAAAAAAACCAGGAGACAAATTGTACTGGAAAAGTCTGTAGTCAGGAACCTCTCAAAATTATTGAGGACCAAGAATATCAGTTTGAGAACTAAGGTGTGTCTGATTTGGGCTATGGTCTTTCTGATTAATCACTTACTTTGCATCTGATAGCTGGACCATGTAATGGGTGATAGAAGAAGAAATGATGCCTTTGAGTTGAGGTGCTGGAGAAGAGAACTGAATATCCCATGAACTGCCAAACGAACAAACAAATATGTCTTCGTGAAAGTGCATATAGAATGTTCCTTGAGGGTAAGGATGATAAAGCTTTGTCACACATACTTTGGGCTTGTTGATAGGAGAGGCTGTTCATTGGAGAGGAACATCTTGTTTGGAAAAATGGAGGGTCAGTAAAAGACAGGATGACCTTCAACCTGATAGATTGACACAGTGACTGACGCAGTGGGCTTTAGTGTGTCAAGAATTATGAGAATGGCACAGGACAGGACAGAATTTAGATGTATTATTCAAAGGGTTGATATAGGTCATACTTGACTAGACAGCATCTGACAACAATACCAGGATCTCTGTGTTATTTATTCCTTACAAATGAAGGTTAGTTTGCAATACACTGAGCAAAATTTTAATTAAAAAATGATGGTAAAAGAGATTAAGGTGAAAATGAAATTCGCTCAAAGCAAAATTTATACAAAATATCAGGATATGATAGATTGACCCAGGAAGAAAGAATCACTAAGCTAATGAATTTACTAATTTAACATACAGTGAAAAGTAAACGTTAGAGAGAAATAGTGAACACAAATTAAAAATGATTCCTAAATCATCTATGTTAAAAATAAATAATTATTCCTCAGACAAAAAAAGTGCATGATTGAATGAAATGACAATCACAACCAAAGACAATGAAAGAGACATTTAAAAAACAAAATGTCGCACTCAAGCTATCCTTGAAAGCTTAATTTCTTGCCTTGTTTATTCTAAGCATGGTATTCTAAATCCAAAAGCAAGTTTAACTTCTTCCAAGATATGAATAGGTAAATTGTCTTTTGAAGCCCTCTTTCCTCTCTTTGTTTATTAGAATTTTCAAATATTGATAGCTATTACTTTCATGAGTCGTCACTTGGCCCTTGAAGGATTACATTGCAACTTGTGGTAAATGCAAAAGTGAAGGGTGAGATTGAAATGGCAAAAGGAAGCAATACTGCTGAGGAAATGAATATAGAACAGCTTGGCAGGAGCACATTTGTACTAAATAATTAATATATGCAAAAGCAAGAAATAGAAAATGTAAACACACTAGGAGTCTATGCTTTACAAGAGTTCTGGGTTTTTTCGTTTTGTTTTGTTTTAAGTAATACCATGCCTAGGAGTCAAGATATTTCTTTTTCAATTCTGCTTTGACTGCAGGATCACAGCAGGTATAGCATGTATGCCTTAGGCATCATTTAATGAGGGCACCACTGAGCAGTTTCACTTAACCGTCACAGTTTTCATGGAGAGCTATGAGATCATTCAGCAACTTAAAGCTAATACAATTGACCTTTCAATAGTTTTGGACTGGGTGGCTTGCTTGCACATAGATTTTTATTCACCCTTTTTCTGTTTCAGTAAATATTGCTAAACATTTCTAGGTGAGGTGATAAGAATCTCATTGTAGGGGAATATTCAAAACACCCAAGAAAACTGAAACAGAAACGTGGGGTTGAGGGTGGGGGTTGGAAATCAGTGTGAGGGCACATGCAATCCAAACCACGTTATTCAAGAGACAACTGCAGGTTACACATACACTTTCAAAAGCCCAGGAGGTCATGTCCCCAACCCCTACTTTGACTTATATAAGGATAAACCATAATTTCAAATTTGAGACCCTCCATATGGTAAAAGCAGACTATGTGATGGTGCTCTGCTAAGTGGAGAAGAGTTTTTCTTGTTGTTGTGGTTGTTAAGTACAACAACTAAGTCAACTATGACTCCTAACAACCTTATCAACAACAGATCAATAGAAACTTGTTCTATTCTGTGCCATCCTCCCTGTTTCTGAAAAAAGAATAAATGTGGAAAGATAGTTCAAGGACAATACAGATCATTTTTGTCAGTAAAAACAGGGAAGCTGCCATTTTCATTTTCATGTATGGTCATAATGTGTTAACTAAAAGATTAATGCGTTTACTTTGTATTTTTAAACTTGTATTCAAACTAACTAAAGGATCGTTGTCCAATATTGAACAGGGACACAACTTCTATGCTTGCTATATGAACCATTTTCAGTAGATATTCTTCTGGATCAAAAATTAATTTTTCTCAAATTTCGAAAGAGCAAATAGCCATTTTGGAACAAATGCCGTCAGAGGCAAGGATGATGAGACTTCATGTCACATGTCACACGCAATGAAAGACCCATTCCTGGAAAAGGGCACCATCCTGAGGAGGATGAAAGATCAGAGAAAAAGATGAAGACCCTCAACAAGAAGCATTGCCATAGTGACCGCAACAAAGAGTTTGAGCATTGTGGAGATTAAGAATTGTGCAGAATCTGGCAAGAGTTTGATTTGTTATAGTTGTTGTTACAAGTCTGAATCAAATCCACAGCACCTAAAATCAATAACAACAACATGGTTCAAGGAGTCCTGAAATGCCTGCAATTAATTGCTGGGCTACTAAACAGTGGACTGATAGCTCTGATGCTCTAGTGATCTGCTTCTGTAAATATTTATAATCTTACAAACCTTGTGGATCAATTATATTCTTCCCTATATGGTCTCTGTGAGTTAGGTGGTAAGGATTTTCTTTTTTTTTTTAAATTTAACGTACTTCATATAACATGTTACATATCATCTTGACCCATCTGCCTCTGAGTTACTGTAAGAATTTCATGAGAAAACATGTAAAAACATTCTGATAATTAAAAAGGCAAAATAATATTAACAGATACAGTAATCACAATTTTATTATTGAGACAAATTTGCAAGTGTAAGTGCTCTTAAAATCCAGAACATTTAAAAAAACACTTTAATTAATTACATGATGTTTAGATTCAGGAGAGGAGCAAATAATCAAAACAGCAGAAACTCTTATTTCTGTCTACTATTCTATTTTTGTCATATAAATTTTCATGTTTCTTCTTTTCCCACAAGTAAAGTTTATTCATATTTTGCAACAAGTAATCCATAACTAATATATTCAGTAATATAACTTCAAAGGTATTTGAAAAGATTGAGGGTCCTGTTTAATGGACTTTGCTCTGGCTCTTCAAATTATGACCTTCCTGGTCAGTGATCAAGAAAGGCTTAAAACTTAAATAATGTAGCTTGGTAACAACACTATCCTCTTGGGAGACTATAAGTACTTTGATAGTGTTTAAGAAAATTAATCATTTTTGGTAAAATGCTAATGAATCATTTAGCATACCAAACAAATGCATAGTTCTCTTACTCATTATTGGTCATATGTACATAATAAAATAAAATTAATCATTAAAATGATGAAATTACCCTTATGTTATAGAAAAGGAAATGAAAACATCAGCATGATAGCAGAAGACCACATCTCACTGTAATGATAAATGGATAATGCAAAATGAGGAGGTATCACATTAAGGTAATGCATTTTCTCCCTTACTCTTGCATCTTGTCTAAATTTCTTCTTTAAATGATGAGACTTTAGATATTTCTTTATGTTTCACATGATAATTAATAATAAAAGAATTTTCAATGAAAAATTTAAATGAGGGTATATTTTACTACTAATTACAGGCCAATAAAATAATTTGGAAAATAATTCAAGCCTCAATTTGCAAAAATGAAAGATTTTTTTGGACAGAATATTGGATGATGGGGGCAAGGGAAAGTATCAAAAGATGGGAGAAATACACAAAGTCATAGTACTAAAAATACTTGCTATACACTGAACCATTTATTTCAGCATATAATCAAGAACCAATGATAATGAAGGAAAGACACCCAAGATGAAATATTGACATTGGCAAAAATTAATGTGCCCTGAATTGATGGAATACCAATTGATGTATTTCAGCAAACCTATGCAGCTATGAAAGATAGGAATTACTTCCTCATGAAGGTCAAGTTCTACAACCTTCAGTATGGACTATTCTTCAAAATTAAAAAAAAAAGAAAAAAAGATCCTCACCACTGGACCAACAGGCAACATCAGTACAAATGCAGAAAAGGTTGAAATTGTCAATAATTTTGTTTTATTCAGATCCACAATAAACACACATGGAAGCAATTGTTATTAAATAAAAAGATATTATAATGGACAAATCTGCTAACAAAAGCCTCTTTAAAGTGCTAATAATCATGGGAATCAGGTCAAAGATTGTGATACATCTGATCCAAACCATGGTGTCTTCAATTGCTTCTTGTGTGTCTGAAAACTTTATAGTGACTAAAGAAGACTAAAGTGGAATCGATGCCTTTATATTGTGCTACAGTGGTTGTTATTGTTAGGTCTTCCTGTATGCAAAGATGGTAAGATTTTTCTCTCACACAAATTGGGTATGTTATCAAGAGTGGAAAGTCCTTGGATAGAAACATCATGTTTGGGAAAGTAGATGACCAACAAAAGAAAAGAAGATCTTCAGTGAGATTAATTGATATAGTGATTGCAACCATGGGTTTAAGCATAGGAGAGATTGTGATAATGGCTCACAGTCAGGCACGTTTTCTTTCTTTTGTACAGTGTGTCCCTTTGAGTCCGGCTGTACTCAATGACATCTAACAGCAACAACAACAATCACAATAAGTTACAAAACACTTACTGACTTAGATAACTTAGAGACATAGATTCAAAATCATGTAGTATAACCTTTCTGGATCATCATACACATTTTTAAAATAAATAGGCAATATCATTAATTAATATTTTATAACATAACAAATATTTATATTTCTTTCTTTTTCATTAATTACCATATATTTCTGTACAATTCCAAAGGTATCACTATTTTGCACAATATATTTTTATATAACCCAAATTAAATTTGGAAATATCTGTCATCTAATTCATGATGAAATTTTACTTGTTAGTTGAGAGATCAAAGTTTCTCAGGTTAAAAAATAAAAATCAGGATTTTTTATAGTGTTTTAAATCAATTTTGTAAAGATAAATTACTCTTATCATTTGAGATATAGGTATATAAATTAAACATGCTAATTTAGAATATGCAGACATTTTACCAGCACAAAAGCGACATATTTTTCAAAAAGATAGATTATAATTTCCCTGTGAACTTGGAATATCTGCTTAGTGAATTAGGGTGAAAGGATACATAAAGTTTGCAATATTGAGATAGGAACATTGACAAATAAAGCAAAAAACAATAATTTACTAGACATATTCTTTTTAAAACATATTTTCTAGTGGAAATAAGAAGAAATGTCTCCCAGTAGTTATGTTTAGCATGTTTATTGTTTGAACACAACATATAAAGCTTTTAGAATAAATCATCAATTCACTAACAGTTAAATCTTCTTCCTTATAAATTGGTGTCTTTTTGGCATTAATATTTTCTCATTGCAAAACATAAGAGTTTGACTGTTGATACATTTCAGACAGCAATTTATTATATTTTAATGGGAAATATGAGCTAATACAGACTTGGAAACTCCAATCTCCATCCCATCAAGTCAATTTCAACTCAAAGGGATATTGTAGGACAGACTACAGTTTCTTAGGCTGTGCCTTTCATTGAAGACTGACACACCATTCTCTTTCTCTTAATGCCTGATGAGTTTGAATCACTGACTTTTTCGTTAATATCTCTTATCCATTATGCTACCTTAGTCAAAACTTATTATTAGGTGCTTGTGAATCAGTTCTAAATATTAGCAACTGTATGCACAATAGAATGAAACAGTGCCCAGTTCTGTAACATTTTCAAAATCACTGCAGTTATTGAAGCAGTAGTTGTAGTCATTGCATTAGCCTATCTTGTAGAGATTTTTTGTTTGTTTGTTTTACCCGACCTTCTACTGTACCATATATAAATCTTTTCCAGGGACTGATTCATCCTGACGAACTTATCAAAGTATTTCTGCCTATTTATAAATATTTTGAAGAAGTCATTTATTTTATTAAGAATCTTTTTAATCTTTTTGAGCTTGAACTTTACTAAATTTGATGTCCAAAACATGTCCAAACATAACATGTCCAAAACATGAGTCTCAGTCTTACTATCCTACCTGTAAGAAGCATTTGGCTACACTTCTTTCGAGATAGACATTTGCTCTGTTAGTGGTCCATAATATATTCAGTCTTCACTGACAACACCACATTTCAAGACATCATTTTATCTATGGCCTTCCTTATTTCTATCTGTTGTATGACTCAAAGTGGCTCAATGGCATATAAGAACATGCACTGTCCAAATTTTCACTTACTGGAAGCAAGTAAAACTGCCATTGCTTAATTCAGGCAAAACTTATATCCCATTTTAAATAGTTCTTGTCAGCACTTTTGCCTAATTAAATGTTTGGGGGTTTTTGTTTGTTTGTTTGTTTTTTGGGTTTTTTTTATATCTTGACTGCCACTTCTATGGATTCCGATTATAAGAACAAGTAAAATTAAACTGTAACAGTTTGAGTGTTTTCTCCATTTACCATGATGTTATTTATTGGTCCACTCAAGAACTATTTTATTAATGTTGGGGTTTAATTCGTATAAAGACTAGAGTTGTTGGGTTTTTTTAATCTTTATTAGTAGCTAGTTCAAGTCTTTCTCAATTTCAGCAAGCAAGATTTTATTATCTACACATTGCACGTTGTTGTTGAATCTTCTAATTCTGATGCCACATTTTCCTTCAGATGTTCCAAATTGTGGATTGTTTATCCAGTATATGTTTTTAAGTGCTGTTCAGTTTTCTGTGACTCATAACAAACCTATGTACAAAGCTCTGAAGCCTGCCCTGTTTTGAGCCATTCTCACTGACTCTGACACACCTACCACCACTGCCCTAATCACTCTATCAATCCATGTCATCTTGGATCTTTCTCTTCTGTGATGTTCCTCCACCCTTCCAAGCATGATTTCCTTCTGCAAGGATTGGTTCCTCCTGGCTGTGTCCAAAATATATAAGACCGAGCTTGAAAATCCTAGCCTCCAAGAAGAAATTTGATATCACTCTCTCCAACACAGATCTGTTTGTTCCCTTGGTGATTCATGGCATGTTCAAGATTCTTCTCCATCATCAAAATTCAAAGGTATCAATTCTATTTATAACCCTTAATCATTATCCTGCTATCTGATGTAAAGCAAGTAATTGAGAAGACCATGGACTGGATTAAGTTCACCTTAGTCTCTAGACTGACATTATTGTTCTGGAAAGGTCCCTGACAGTAGATTTACCAATGCAATTTGTCTTTTGATTTTCTGACTGCTGGTGTCAAGAGTGTTGAATGTAGCTATCGCTCTAGACTCCTGTCATGACAGAAATACCTAATCACATGTCTCTTTTAAACAGTTTTCTCCCTTCTCTGTTTCAGTGCAGTATACATTATTGAACCCATCTTACTCAGTCTCTCCCCAACCCCAAGGACAGTCCCATTCTACAACAGTG
>NW_006399904.1:4457027-4457530 GCF_000299155.1 Elephantulus edwardii | reverse complement strand
GCGGAGGGGAAAGAAGAACGAACTGGGGAGGAGGGTGGAGAAAACAATGCAATAATGAATGAATGAAAACCCAAAATCTCTATAAATGTTCATTAAAACTAAAACTTTAATAGTAATAAAAAAAGAGTGTTGAATGAAGAGCTGAGCAAGCTATAAATGTTAATAACCTCAATACTTAAATATTTATGGTAAAAGTTTATACTCTCGGCACACACTTCTGATTCTTGTAGTCTCTCCTTGTTCTATTTGAATGATTGCTTCTTCATCTATGTTAAAGTGTAGTATGAGCTCAATAAAGTGCTCTGGAATTCCTATGCTTCATGGTATTATTAAAAATTTACAGTGATACATATAGAATGATGAATTGTGCAGTCAATAAGACTCAGGCAGTTATCTGTATTCATTGCTTTCATTCAAGATTTCTCTGATGTTAAAAATGATATCTCAAACTTCCAAATGATGTCAAGTTGACTCTTCATGGATATTAGAACTTTAAATCTTTA
>NW_006399904.1:4454345-4455306 GCF_000299155.1 Elephantulus edwardii | reverse complement strand
TTACTGTCTATCATGATGCTGACAATTGGCCAATTGGTCAGAATCTTTGTTTCCTTGATCTTGAGCTTCAATTCATATGTAAAGCTAAAGTCCTTCACCTTCAGCAACAAGCACTTCAGGTACTTCTCAATTTCAGCAAACAAGGTTATGTCTTTTGCATAACAGAGGTTGTTGATGAGTCTTCCTCTAATCCTGATGCCACATTCCTTCTCATAGAGCTCAGATTCCTGGATGATCTGTTCCATAAATAGATTGAAAAGGTATGGAGATAGGACACATCCATGGCATACACCCATCATGAATTTGAACCATGCAGTGTCTATTGACTGTCACTATCAAGTGTTCTGGGATTTCCATCTTTCTCCGAGTTATCTACAGTTTGCTGTGATCCATACAGCCAAACAGACATTCCTCGGGAATTCTCTGCTTTCTACCAAATTCCATCTAACATTAGTTATAATGTACCTAGTACCATGGCCTCATTTATATTCGGCCTGAACACCTAGCTGTTCTCTATTGATGTATTGTTCCAGTAGTTTTTGATACTTTTCAGCAGAATGTTGTGTGCATGTGATATAAATAATACTGTTTGATAATTTCTACACTCTGTAGGGTCTACTTTTTTTGGGGAATGGGAGTAAATGTGGGACCTCTTCCAGTCACTTGACTAGGTGGTTGTCCTGCAATTTCTTGGCACAACTTGGTGAGCACACCCAAGTGCAGCATCAGTGTTGAAACAGACGATTGGTATGTAATCAATTACTGAGAATATTTTTTACCAATTCTTTCAGATGAGCTTGAACTTATTCCTTTATCACCAAAGGTCTTGCTTATGTAGTTTCATGAAATTCTTCTGTGTCAGCCATTTTCTTTTAGTATAGTGATTCTGTGTACTCTTTCCATCTTCTTTTAACGCTTCCTGGACTACATAATATTAGGCCTCAAGCATTTGTAAGTATTG
>NW_006399904.1:4453128-4454226 GCF_000299155.1 Elephantulus edwardii | reverse complement strand
TATTAGAATGATCAAGTGTTCTGGGACTCCCATTCTTCTCAGAGTCAGCCATAGTTTGTTATGATCTACACAGTCAAATGCCTTTGCATAGTCAACGAAACACAGATAGACATTCCTCTGGTATTCCCTGTTTTCAGCCAAGATCCACTAACAGGTCTTTGCTTGTAGTATCCTTTAATTCATCAAGTTTTTCTTTCATCCATTGGATATATTCAATCACTTCTCTTTTAAATTCTGTTTTGGAAAGTTCCATCAGACTTTCTGGCTTCAGGAAATCTACTGATACTATATCACCTTTTGGGGGTGAAATCTTGCTTTGCTCTTGTGTATTGTGTGGGATAGCTTGCTTCTTTGAGACATTGATATGTTCTTGATCTTGAAGACAATGCTCAGTTGGGCAGCTACTCCGCTTGTGTGTTTCTCTAAACTTCTGACTTCAGAAAAATGTTAGTTCAGAGGCAGCCTTTCTCCTGCCATATTAGTTCATTCACAGCATCTAGGTTATTAGCTCTGATTGATGGCTGGCTCTGCAGCGGTGCCCTGGGGTCACAGGGCTGTGGTGGGGGCTGAGGTGGTGCGTGATTGTGGAGCTGCAAGTGGGGAGGGGAAGAAAGCAAGGCACTGTAGGGGAAGTGCAGGAGCACAAGCTTGGACACTACCACCAGGAGGCAAGGGACGGGGCTTGAGTGCTGCTGGGGGTTTATGCATAGGCACCCTGTGTGGTGGGTTCATGCAGGCACAGACCACAGGGGGGTCACAGTGGCAGGCAGTCATCACTCCTCTGGGTTTCCATAGTGGCTGGCCGACAGTTGCTCCTCGGGGTCTCTTAGAAACTGGGGGCAGTTGGTTGCTCCTCAGGAGTTGCAGGGTGGCAGGTGGTTGCTCCCTATTTGCTCCTGGTGGGTGGTTTTCATAGTGGCTTGGCTGGTGTCTTTTGGTGGGACTCAGCTGTCCTGTGTGTGGTTCAAACTCCAGCTCTCTGGCTGCTCTGGCTTCTGGCCGCAGCTGGGTTCCGAAGGAGTATAGACTTCAATATGATTTGAAGCTCAATATTAAAAACCAAAAAATTCTTACCACTGAGATAATTGGCAGCATGAG
>NW_006399904.1:4449622-4453028 GCF_000299155.1 Elephantulus edwardii | reverse complement strand
CAGCTTCAGAAATGTCAAGCAAATTTGGCCCTTTTATTGTTCAGACTCCAGCTCCTTGCACATTTCATTATAATACTTTACTTTTTCATTTCATGCTTCACAGTGAAATCTTCTGTTCAGCTCCTTAATTTCTTTCCTTTGCTTTGGCTTCTTGGCACCCTAGTGTAATATTCAGAGTCTTGTCTGACATCCATCTTGGTCTTTTCTTTCTCTTCTTGATCTTTTATTTCTTTTCTGTTTTTGTAATCTCTTTTTGCATTCTTCCTGTATGATATTCTTGTTATCCTCCCACAGCTCATCTGTTCTTCACTCATTAGTGTTCAAGGCTTCAAACCTATTCCTGAGATGGTTTTGAAATTCAAGTGGCATAGACTCAAGTAAAATTTTGGTTCCTATGGATTTGATTTAATTTTCCTCAGCTTCAGCTTGAACTTGCATATGAGTAGTTGGTGGTCTGCTCCACAATCAGCACCTAGCCTAGTTTACAAAACTGATATTGAGCTTCTCCAGCGATTTTTTCCCACAAATGTAATTGTTCTGATTCCTATGCATCCCATCAGGTGAAGCCCAAATATAGAGTTGTATAAATAATTTTGATTAATAATCAAAGTCACTTAAGCTGGCATAATAATTGAGTAGGAAAAATAACTCTAGCAGGAAAATCCTTGAATATCTATACCAAACTTTTATACACAAACTAAATGCTATAATTTCTACAACGATTTCTGATTTAGTAATAATTTTCTTTGTGTATGTAAATGTAAACAAGACATATTTTTAAGAGACCTCTTTTCAAGTAAGCATATTATTTTAAGCTTGAGTGTTTTCTGAGCTTAAACAGAATAATAATAAATATTATAAATATATGTATATATTTATATGTATAGTGACTAAATACATATAACTATGCAAGAATGTGTATTAATCACTTATCTAACACTAATAATAAAATAATGCTATCTATTTGAATTATAGTTATAAAATTATGTTATTAATATTTTATAGCCTGAAGAGATTGTAGAAATTTAAAATTTCAACATTAATATTCTAAGTCTAAAAATTTGTCTAGAGTTATATAATCACAAAATATCATCACAAAGATTTATGTCATGCCTATATTAACTAATATAGTGTTGTTATGAAATGCTTTAATTCTTGAAAAAACATGAACACTTTCTCAACATTTAACCTGAAGAAATATAAATCTTTAAACTAGTTTATCGTACTAATTTAACCTGCTTTTGCTGTTTTGCAGAATTCAGTGATTTGCTATGTCAATATAAATAGGTTTCTGCATACAAAAAATAAAAAAATTGAAATTTTAGACTCTAAGCACAAAATGGATAATGTTTATTTCTATTATCAGAATTTTATTCCATCAAATTTTTGTTTTACTTTTTATATGATAAAAATTTATCATTAAAATTATTTTAGAAATTATTAATTATCAATTTTTATATTTGCTCAAAAACAAAGGAAAGGGAATGGAAACATGAAAGAAAGATGCTTGGTAAAAATTTAAAAGTGGAGGAAAGGATAAAATTTTCAAGGTAATGAATGTGTACACTTAGACAACAATGGCATTCAGAAGAATAATTAACTGAGCTGTGAGATTCATAAGAAGCATTGTCTCCCTAGAGGGGAAAGAAGTGAAGACAAGAGATGAGAAAGAGAGGGAGTTTCCCATCAATCATACTCCAGTCTTAATCCAGAACAATATAGATGTTTTGAAGAATGAAGGTGATGGATCGCAGCCTCAGAAGCAGTAAGGGACGCTGTGGGCCACTTGCCATTTACCATGTATAAAACATGGACACATTTTCACTTAGAATGAATAAGCTCTTATAAGGGGTTTACTAGTAAATATATCTGAGTACTACTAAAATATTTAAGTAGAAAAAAAGGAACATAAATAATAGTTGGAAGAGGAGAAGCAATTGCATTTGCTTTTTATATCCACTTTAGAGGTATTTGTGTTTCCAAACATATCAATAAAATATTATACACAGAGACTGAGGTCTTTAATAGCACATTAAAATAATTCTTGAAGAGTGGTATGCATTTCCAAATGGAATTAAAACAATGCCAAGAGAACGATGTGTTGTAGTATTGTCTGACTTTGTTCACAGTAAAAGCAAGAAAAATAGTGCTTAAATAAGATTAATCAAAAATGAGTGTTAAAGTTTTGTTGCTTTTGTAATAATAATGGTTGTGATATAGATATACACCATTAATAAAATTAAATTTTAAGAATATCTTATTAATTAAAGTATACTGATTGTTTCAAAGACTGCACATAGAGGAGACAGGGGGATTCCATTTGTCTCTTAATAATACATTGTTGTTGTTGTGTACTGTCAAGATGCACCTAATCCATAGCTGACAGTCTGGGGTTTTCAGACGTAGTAACTTGCGTGAGAAGAAATTGCCCATCTTTTTTCCCATGGAGTAGCTGCTGGGTTTGAGTCACATGCCTTTGGAATTGTAGCACAGTTTCTTACCACGAGGCTACTAAAGATGATTAATAATAATAATAATAATAATAATAGTACATTAATAGATGCTAATTTCCACAGTGCTTTAAAACCAGAGTCCACTGACTTCTTGTAACATCTAATTTTTAAAATAATTGGAATAGCAAGATTAAGAATTTGAAGTCAGATGGTACACTATTAAAAGGAGATCATCTTAATCTTTAAGTAAAAATGAATCAATTGTTAATATTATTTAAATATATTTATTGAGTATATACAGATTTCTCAGTCATTTATGGCTACTGAGTTGGAACTGATTTGTAACTGACTAACCATTGAGTTTCCAAAGCAAAAAACTGCAAGGCGAGAGAAAGCTCATCTTTCTCCCTCAGAGCTTCAGGGAGTCAAAATGCTGAAGAGATGTGACCTTTGAGTTAGCAGAGTAGCTCCCTAGGGCCTATATGCATAAAGGTCACTTTAAACAAGCCAAATTATTTTCTTTAAAAAACAAGATGAGATAGCAACGACAGAAAATGAACTATAAATACTTTTAACACTGACAGAAAAGAAAGAAAAAACCTGTGTTTTAATAGTCAGTCTGCTTTTTTATTTTCATTCACCTCTATATGGCTTTTATTTTATTACAACTTACTCATTCAGTTTATGAAAACTTACTCTTCTGCAGATGATGTTCTAGGCTCTGAGGGGGGGGAAATATATGATATATAAATATAAAGTGAGTTGAAATGAGATAGGTTTAGTTTAAAAGAATAACATCCTTTAATATACTCATAAACTTCACTCAGTCTTAAATTCTTTATTAAAAATTATTATGATTCACACCTCTCAAGAACAAGTTGTTGGTGGTGTTGTTACGTGCCGTCGAGTCACTTGTGACTCATAGCGACCCTATGTACAACAGCCCTAAATGC
>NW_006399904.1:4446257-4449522 GCF_000299155.1 Elephantulus edwardii | reverse complement strand
GCCAAAAGAACAAACAGATCTATTCCGGAGAGGGTGAAGCCACGTAACTACTTAGAGGCAAGGATTTTCATTTTTAATAATTTAAACTTATTTATATAACACTCATTATTGACTGAGTTTATATACAATGACACTCTCATGAAGGCCCATAAAAACGAACACCATCCATGCCCTCTGTATTTACGCCCATCTCTTTATCCCATCTCATTTACACTATTACAATAGAGTTCTAATTGGCCTTCCCTGCCCTCACATTTTTTTTAATTTTGAAATTCCATCTCACTTACTTTGGGCATGTTGCCTGGAATCTGGAAGGATCAATTCTTAGAGAGGGACATGTTTGGAAAAGTGTAGAGACAGCACAAGAGAGTAAGACCCAGGATGAGATGGATTGACACAGTAACTGAGATAATGGGGGTAGGTGTGTTGGTGACAGTGAGACTGGCTCAGAAAACTGCAGGGATCAGAGCTATAGTCCATAGGGTCACTATGAGTAGCAGTTGACTCGAGGGCACATTAGAAAAACAACAATAACAACAATGAAAGATTATTTTGAAAAGTACATTCTTATTTTTCTTAGTAAAAAGAAATACCCATTTACTCATTCTTCCTTGAAACTTTGAGATAGATAATGTAAAGATTTAGCAACCAGAGCAACCAAAACCCACTTGTACCTGAGATAACATAGCAAAGTAATTACAAAAATGTCTTGTACAATTGCGATTTTCTCCAACAATGAAACCATTTAACTCAGGACTCATTTTTGTGCAGACTAATCAAATTACTTAATTGCTTAAACTGGTAAATTGTTGTTGTTGTTGTGTACCATAGAGTCAGCACTGACCCATAGCTGACCCTCTGACACATTTTCAGAGGCAGTTTATCACACGGGAGAAGATTACTCATCCTTCATCCTTCTCCCATGGAGCAACTAGTGGCCTTGAACCATACGCCACCAGAGATCCCTAAGAGTAAAATATAGTGTCAAACTGGTAAGAGTCAATCACTTTATTTCTTTAAAAATTTTAGTTATACCTGGTGTAAGAGTCGTATAAGTAATGTTCAAGATTATAAGAAGCATAGAGCAAGAACACCTCCTATTTTGCATGGGAGGAAATAACAGATATCATTATGAGAAAATAATGTCTTCTTGAGTTACATAGTAAATCTATGTTGTTTTCAGCGATTTAACTATGTCATATCTTGAATTTTGTGTGAATTTAATATTTTCTCAGGTTCTGAAATACAGGTTTATTCATTTTTATAAAATTTGGCAGTTTCAATAATTTGTATTTGCATAATTTTCAGCATCGCACAATCTCTTTTTTCTTTCCTTGGCACAGATAATGACTTTAATTTTTTGTTTTTTATCATGCGGTTTTGAATAGACTACAACATATATCCACCTTATATGAAAAGAAATAAAAATCTTGTACACTTCTGTGTCACCCTCACAATCAGCAGCTATGCTTAAAACCAAAGATATGGTCTTATTTACAGTCTTCCTCTTCTTCAGTGATGCTCCATTTTTCCAAGTATTCTTTCTATTTCCCAACTCATTCTTACAACATGCCCAAAGTATGTGATACAAAGTATCATAATTTTTGTCTCTAAGAAGCACTCTGGCTGTACTTGTTGCAATAAAGATTTTATTTTTCTTCTTTTGGATACTCATGCTATATTCAATGTTTTTTTGCTAACAGCACAATTCAATGGCATCAGTTATTCTTCTTTGTTGTTATGTGCCATCAAGTCTCCTGCAACTCATAGCAACCCTATGTACAGCAGCTCTGAAGTCTGCCCTATCCTGAGCCAATCTCACTGATTCTGACACATCTATCTAAATTGTACCAGTCACTGCATCAATCCATCTCTTCTTTGCTATTCCTCTCCTGTGCTGTCCCACCACATTTTCAAGCATGATGTTCTTCTCCAAGGACTAGTCCCTCCTGGACTGGTGCCCAAAGTATGTGAGACAGAGCTTTAAAATTCTAGCTTCCAAGGAGAAACTTGCTTGTATCCTCTCCAAGAAAGACTCATTTGTTTTCTTGACAATCCATTGAATATTCAAGACTCTTCTCCAGCACCACAATGCAAAGGCATTCATTCCTAAGAAAAGAGGGGATAAATAATGAACATTCTATTGGAACAAATGGAGGAATTAATTGTTTATAAGGAATATAAGATTAGGCATTATTTGCATGAAAACAGTCCAGAATAAGAGTTACATAGCAAGGAGGCCTGGGGTGGAGGGGAGGAAGAAAATTGTGTAACAGCAAATAAATTTTTTAAATAGAAAAGTGAAGTCGGGCTGGGGACTGGGGAGGAAATTGTACAACAATGAATAAATGGAAATAGTTTTTTTCTGTACACTTCTGTTAAAATTACAATAAAAACCTATAAAAAAGAAAATAACATATGTTAGAGAATAAGTGAAATTGAAAGAAGAAATTCTTGCTGGTATCAAGAGCCTTGATTGTGGAGCTAGGCAAGCTGTAACTGTTAAAAACCTGAATCTCTTCTCCATCTTTCATTGTGCTGCCATTTGAGCCAGTGATGAGAATCTTTGTGTTTTTGATGTTGAGCTTCAATCCATATTGAAGACTATAGTTCTTGGACTTCTGTGCAAAGTGCTTCAGATTCTCTTGTTTCAGCAAGCACGGCTGTGTCATCTGCATAATGTAGGTTGTTGATGAGTCTTCCTTCAAGCCTGATACCACATTCTTCCTTACAAAGCCCAGCTTCACACATGATCTGTTGTGTACACAGATTGAAAAGATATGGAGAAAAGACTTTTACATATATGAAGTAATTTAAAATGCTGTGGTGTGAATTTGTCACATTTGATATTTAAACTGATAGTCTTGCTCTTTAGCACTTTATAGAGTTGCTTAATGTACATGTTTATTATTTATCTCCTCTTTCATTAGTATACCCCAACCTCCAGGTTAGTCTTGTCTTATAAAAGTGATATTATGCAGTATTTGTCCTTTTGTAACTGAGATATTTCACTCAGTATAATGTTCTTGAGGGTCACCCATGCTGCATACTATTTTATGAATTTATTTTACCATGCTGCACAATATTCCATTTTGTGAATATACCATAGTTTTTTATCTCCATTCATTTGTTGAGGAGCACTTGGTTTGCTTCCATCTCTTTGCAATTGTGAGTAATGCAGCAATAAACATGGGTGGGAGAAGTGGGAGGGAGATAATTGTGCAATAATGGACCAATGTTTTTTTAAAAGTAAACTAGAGGAAGG
>NW_006399904.1:4445104-4446157 GCF_000299155.1 Elephantulus edwardii | reverse complement strand
TGTAGAATGTTTTGTTTTGCATTGAACATAATCTAGCCCAAAGTAATTTCATAAATCCCAGAAATAATGATAATAAAATAATAATAATTATTATTATTATTGTTATTATTATTAAAGAAAGTAAATAATTACATTATCCTACACTAAGAATTTATAGTTGATTTTTAAAAGACAGTTTTATATAGAAGATAACTTCTGGTTAGAGTCTGCTAAAATGTCTATTACTCATAGTGACACCTTTTGCAGCAGAATGAAACCATATCTGATCCTGTAAAATCATAACAACTTCTATAGTGCTTAAGCCCAATGACATAGTCACTAGAAAATAAATTATTAAATTGAAATACAAGATAAGGTTTTAGCTTATGGCAAAGTCTATTACCTACCCAGAAATCATTTCCAAAATTTGCTTTTTCTGTTTCCTACAATAAAGCTAGGAAAAGAAATAAATATAAATGCTTCTTTGATAACCTCCCTTGAGGCTAAGAGAGTTGTTGATCAACATCTAAAGAGAGAACAAATTATTTGGGAGGCTGAATTTTATGAGGATGGATGAGGAAAAAGGATTGGAGGAAGATTCATCAACAACCTAGGCTATGCAAATGATACAATCTTGCTTGCTGAAAAAGAGGAGGATCTGAAGCATTTGATGAACAAGATCAAGGAGTATATTCTTTGTTATTTTGTTCTACTAATTTTAATGAAAATTTACAGAGATTTTGGTTTTCCATTCATTCACTGTTGCACTATTTTCTCTAATCCCCTGTTTGTTCCTTTTTTCCCCCCTTGAAAATCTGTTTTAATTGTCCCATTGCCACAGTGCTTGTCAAAACCAGTTCTGATTAATCTCATTTGTCAGTGTGTCCTTTGACATTCCTTATTACTCCTCCCTGAGAGAGATTTCACCCTAATTTATACGGAAACGGGGACAGCATATTCGCTTAGCTACTTCCTGCTGAAAAGGGACGCTGTAGGTTTCAGGGTGAAGATCTTCTCTTACTATTTTAAAGGGCCGCTTGGCAATAGGAAACATGTAGACTATTGTGGAGATTG
>NW_006399904.1:4423800-4426569 GCF_000299155.1 Elephantulus edwardii | reverse complement strand
GGATATCTGGTTTTCCCTTTAATCAAATTGTGCACATCCTGTAGCACAGTCACTACTGTTCTGATACGCTCACTGGAACTCTTAGATATGTGTAACTGAGGGTGTCTTGTTAGGTGCTATAAACAGTGACTGAGAGCAACCCAATGAACATTAAATCAGAAACTTACCCTGTTTCGTGTCGTGGTCACAATCTCTATCATACAAAAGTCCATTGGTATAGTCACTGTCTCAATCTATCTTACTGAGGATCTTTGTCTCTCTCCGATCTCTACCTTTCTCTGCATGATATCATTTTCCAAAGTCTGGCTCCTCCTCACTGTATCCCCAGTGTATGTTAGATGAAATTTCACAGTCTTACATTAAGAAGAAGCTTGGTTGCACTTTTTTCAAGAAAGAAGTGTTTGTTCCTTTTGACAGTCCATGATATATCCAATAGTCTTTTCTAGCATCACAATTCAAAGGCATGCATTATTCTTCTGTCATCCTTCTTCATTGTCCAAATTTCAGGTGCAAAGGAAGCAATTGAAAATACCACACTTTGGAATCAAGCACAGAATAGTGTTTATATAGTTTCTAAACTGATATCCTGGCTATTTAGCATTTTATTTTTTTTTATTTAGCATTTTAAAGAGGTCTTTGACAGTAGGGTTTTCTGACAGTTTTTGGGTAAGCACATGATGTATTGTAACAACTTGATATCTATAATATAAATATAATAGATATCACAGTAAAATTGCCAAAATTAAATAAGTTTTGGGTGATACATGTTGTTGTTTTCATTTCCTGATGATGTTTAAATAAAAGAATACAAAATTGGTACCTTTAAAGAGCAAAAAATGTGTTGTCTGTAATGCATCTGTAGTGCAAGTGTTGTGACTTATAGCGACCCTGTGTACAACAGATCTGAACGTTGCTCTATCCTGAGCCAACTTTATTGTCTCTGATACACTTACCCATACTATTCCAGTCATTAAGTTGATCCATCTCATTGAGAGCACTCTGTTGTGTGCTGTCCCTTCACCTCTCAAGCGTGATGTTCCTCTCCAAGGACTGATCCCACCTTGCAACTTGTCCAAAGTATGTCACACAAAGCTTCAAAATCCTTGCATCTAAGAAGCAGCCTGGCTTCACCCTCTCCAGGACAAACATGTTGGTTCTCCTGGTAGTTCATGTTATATTCGATACTCTTCTCTATCACCACAGCTTAAAGGCATCAAGTCTCTTTCTGTCATCCGTAGTCATTATCAAGCTTTCGGCTGCATAGCAAGTAATTGCGAAGACCATGGCCTGGATGAGGCACACTTTAGTCTTCAGACTGACACTGTTTCTCTTCAGTACTCTGAAGAGATCCCTGTCAGCTGACTTTCCCGATGCAGTTAATGATTTGATTTCCTAGCTTCCAGTGCCAAGAGTGCTGATTGTGGAACCAAGCAAACTGAAGCTGTTAACAATCTCAGTCTCTTCATCATCTATCATGATGCTGTCAATTTGCCCAGTGGTGAGAATATATGTTTTCTTGATCTTGAGCTTCAAGCCCTATGTGGGTTTACTCTCCTTGATCTTCTGCAGCTTTAGGTCCACTTCAGTTTCAGCAATCAGGGTTGTGCCATCTGTATAATACAGGTTGTTGATGAGTCTTCCTCTAATCCTGATGCTACATTCCTCCTCATAGAGCCCAGCCTCTCAGATGTTCTGTTCTGCATATAGTTTGAAAAGATATGGAAAGAGGACGCATCCCTGGTGTAAACACTTCCTGATTTTGAATCACATATCCTTCTCAGCATTAGCCACAGTTTGTCATGATCCACACAGTTAAACATCTTTGCATAGTCAATGAAACACAGATTGATATTCCTCTGGTACTCTCTGCTTTTAGCCAAGATCCATCTAGCATTAGCTATAATATCTCTAATACCACAGCCTCTTCTAAATCTAGTCTGAACTTCTGGCAATTCTCAGTTGATGTGCTGTTCCAGTTGGGTTTTGGGTTTTTTTAATTATTCTTTTTTCTTTTATTAAGCTTGAAAATTTTGTTTTGTTGTTGTTGTTTTTTTAATATTATTTTCGACCTACCTTACATTTTCAGCCAAATTACAGAGGAAAAAATGCAAATTTAAAGAACCCTGCAATTTTTTTTTCCACTAACACAGACCCCAAGTCTCATAAGAAGAAAAAAAGTAATAAATTCCAATTCTATCAGTCAGTCTGCCTCTAATATTAGAAGAAAACCTCAGAAAAAAGCTTTAGGCCACCAAAGCTACTCAAGCTAATTTTTTAACTGCTGCTATTTCAGTGTTCAATAATAAAAAATGTGCAAGAGGAAAAGGACTAGATAAAAGCCAAATTTCTTAAAACTGATATCACAGATTATTTTTTTATTCAACAAATGTGCCCCAAAACTCAAATTCCAAGGCTTTTGCTTCCAGTAGAAAAAGCTTCATCAAAGTCATATAAGCCATAAATATCAAAAGATACTTCAAAAGAGTAAGGGGACAGAAGGAAGGCATCCTGCCACTTGCCTCCAACACAGTTCTCATAAACACCTAGTTCAATAATGCCCAAAGCATGTGTTAGTAGCAGAACAGCAATTAGACTGACTGGACCCTGTCTCCCTCAGGGCTACGATGAATCATTAACACGGCATAACCACATACCTGGAGAAGCCTTGAGTATACTTGGATGTTGCTGGTAAAATAATTCACTTTCTTCTCAACACTAAAATGAGTTATTTAGTCTTATAATTTTTTAGTAACCTTCTTTCCCCCTGCC
>NW_006399904.1:4414134-4423105 GCF_000299155.1 Elephantulus edwardii | reverse complement strand
AAGGAGCCTCCCGGTTTGACCCTTTCCAGGATGAATCTGTTTGTTTTCCTAGCAGTCCATGGTACCCTCAATACTCTTCTCCAGCACCACAGCTCTAAGGCATCAATTCTACTTCTATCCTCCTTAGTCATTGTCCAACTCTCTGATGCATAACAAGTGATAGCAAAGACCATGGCCTGCATCAGATACACCTTAGTCTCCAGAGAGACACCATTGCTCTTCAAATACTGTCTTTTAAATATTAAGTCATATTAGCCCAGTCCTCACTAAAAACTGTTAACTTTGACTCCATCTACAACAGAAAGTAGTCATAGCCACTCCTGTTCCACCTAACTGAACTCAAACTCCAATAAAAATAACTCTCGTAGGTTGGCTAGCAGACATTGCAATTCTTCTCCCACCTCAAATGTTACCTGCCTACTTTCAATTAATGACACAAAAGCAGTAAGTGATGTTTTCTCTTACTGTAATCACATCCTTTACTTTTCAAATACTACTACTCAATACTCTATTTCAAAAATTTGCTTCCTCTTTGACAACTCAGCTTACAGCTGCTTGCAGGTTAACTCTGTTCCAGTCATTTTGGGATCATTTTTAACAGAATCTTGTTTGCATGTGATATTAATAATATTGTTTGATAATTCCTGCACTCTATTGGTTCACCTCTCTTTGGAGTGGGAACAAATATGGATCTCTTCCAGTCAATTGGCCAAGCAGTTGTCCTCCAGATTTCTTGGTACAATTTGGAGAGCACATCCAGGGCAATGTCTGTTTATTGAAACATGTCACTTAGTATGTCTTCAGTTCCTGGGACCTTGATTTTTGCAGATTCCTTCAGAGCAGCTGAACTTCTTCATCCCCACAGGCTCTTGATCATATGTTGTTTACGAAATTCTTTTGTGTCATCCAATTCCTTTTGGTAGTGACTCTGCACACTCCTTCTATCTTCTTTTAATGCTTCCTGTATAATTTAATATTCTACTCAAAGCATCCTTAAGTATTGCAACTTAAGGCATGAATTTGTTCTTCAGTTCCTTCAGCTTAAGAAATAACAAGTTAGTGAAACCCTTTTGATTTTCTGACTCTAGCTCTTTGCATATTTTAATATAATATCTTATATTGTGTTTCAGTACTCTACATTACAAAACCTTTATCATTTATCTACTATATCTTAGCAATAAATTAACAAAACTTTAATCATTTTTATAATATAGTTCAACATAACATTATGACAATTAAAGAGGGAAAAAGGAAAAAAAACAACTAGCATAGCCTTTTAAAGAAATTCTAATAGGAAATTTAGTCGTTTTCTCCCCCTCTTCATGGAAAGAAGTAATAACCATTTTAACTGTACAGTTTCCCAAGTCCTACATTCACAAAAACAAACCATGAGTCTGTGAATCTAAAGCAAGGAACATTATTCTTTCTGACACTAAATGTCTGGAGAGGAGAAAACAGGCCATCAAGGCATAGGGCCATGAGCATTTCTCTGAAAGGGCAGAAGGACTAAGAACAGCATAGCCCCTCACTGCCCCAGAGCAGAAAACAGATAAAGAGCCTATAGCTCGGTCCCATGGTGCTTTTAGAGTCCCAGCAGCAGAGGTTCATTTATTTGTTGCTGACTCACAAGTATGGTACCAAGAATGGGGTTTATTAGGGAAGTAAGTAGGAAAGGCAAAGAACATCTCCAAAAATAAACCCAAGTTTTAACCAAGCAGTCCCAATGCACAATTCTTCACTAAGCCCCGGCTCTGGTTTCAGTTCAGCAGACAAGTCTAAATCATCCAGCAAGGTTTACCTCAGAGTAGTTAACAGATGATCCGGAAAGATTTCCCTCAGAGCAGTTATGAGTGAGCTTCTCATTCAAAAATCTAGCAAGAAACAGTCAAACCTTTAACTGTGACAATCAAAAGAGAGACACATATTCTGTTATTTTTACACAAACAAAGCATACGGATTAGAGTATTAGTCGTCAAACATGATTGCACACTGAGGTAGCAAGTATTTTTAAATAGATATTTTAGGATCTCACTTATGCTCAAGATTAAGTGTCAAAACTAGAAAAGTAGTGCAAGCAATTGGTTGTTAGCATCATTGTTTCTAAGCACTAGGCTGCATAGCTTCTATAATTTTAATCTCAGTAATCACCAACACTAACAATAGAAGTTGGTTGTGTCATCTGCATAATGCAGATTGTTGATATATCTTCCACCAATCCTGATGCCACATCTCCCCTCATAGAACCCAGCCTCCCAGATAATCTGTTCTGCATACAGGTTGAAAAGGTATGGAGATAGGACATACCCCTGGCATATTCCCTTCCCAATATTGAACCATGCAGTGTTTCCTTGCTCTATTCTGACGGCTGCCTCTTGGTCCAAGTATAGGTTTCACATAAGCATGATCAAGTGTTCTGGGATTCCCATTCTTCTCAGAGTCAGCCACTGGTTATTGTGATTCACACAGTCAAACACCTCTGCATAATCAATGAAAGACAGACAGACATTGCTCCAGTTCTCCCTGCTTTCAGCCAAGATCCATCTAACATTATCTACAATATCCCTAGTACCATGACCCCTTTCTAAACCCAGCCTGGACTTTTGGTAGTTCTCTGTTGATGTGCTGTTCCAGTCGTTTTTGGATAATCTTCAGTAAAATCTTGCTTGCATGTGAAATCAATGAGATTGTCCTATAGTTTCCACACTCTGTTGGATCACCCTTCTTTGTTTACTGAAACATAGGAGGATCTGAAGCCCTTGCTGCAGAGGATCAAGGACTGCAGCCTTCAATATGGATTGAGGTTCAATATCAAGAAGACAAAAATTCTCACCACTGGACCAATTGGCAGCATCAGGATGGATGGTGAAGAAATTGAGATTTTTGACAGCATTAGTTTGCTTGGCTCCACAGTCACCACTCTTGGCACCAGCAGCCAGGAAATTAAAAGACATATTGTAATAGGAAGTTCTGCGGTTAGGGACCTCTCCAAAGTACTGAAGAGCAATGGTGTCACTCTGGAGACTAAGGTGTGTCTGATACAGGCCATTATCTTTACAATCATTTTTTATGTGTCAGAGAGTTGGACAATGGCTAGGGAGGATAGAAGGAGAATTGATGCCTATGAGCTGTGGTCTGGAGAAGAGTATTGAGTGTACTGTGGACTGCTAAGAAAACAAACAGATTCATCCTGGAGAGGGTTAAACCAGGCTGTTCCTTGGAGGCAAGGATTCTGAGGCTTTGTCTGACATACTTTGGACATGTTGTAAGGAAGGACCGGTTCTTGGAGAGGGACATCATTCTTGGGAGGGACAGAGCAGGAGGGGAGGATCCTCTATGAGGTGGATTAATTCAGTGACTGGGGTAATTGTTGTGGGTGTGTCGGAGATAGTGCGATTGGCACAGGACAGAGCAGGGTTTAGAGCTGTCATACATAGGGTCGCTATGAGTCATAAGTGACTTGACGGCACATAATAACAACAACTATGGAAAAATTGTAGCAGAACAAAAATTTGAAAGAACTTTAGGAGTCAAATGCTGAAGGTGAGAAATTCCCTAGGCAATGATAAAATATAACAGTAATGGAAAATATTCTCATGAACTGTTAATATATGCAAACACAAAATCTACACAAGAAAGAAAAATCTAAATCATTTGTGGGTTTTATAACCCTGAGGATTAATATCCTTTGATGCTGAAAAATGGTCTTACAAAGAAAACTTAATAGCTACTTTCTTGTTTTTCTTTTATATTTCAATTAAGAATTCACTCTAGGTTGGTCCAAGGTCCTACAATTTAGAATGAAAACTCTCTAAACCTCTCTACCAGCATTTCTGTTAGAATTGATAAATAAAACAACATCAAAGGCCGCAACTTAAATGCCACAGTTTTAGTCTTAAAAATTATAAAATGGAGTGAAATTTGGATATATAAAGTGAAGCCTGTAACCTTCAACAAGGAATAGATATAAAGATAGAATGTGAACTTCTGAAATAATTAATTCCCTGAAAATATAGATGAGAGTGATTCTATAATGAATCTATGATTCCTGATAAAAGTATTGTCCTAACCTCAGTATTATGATATAGTAATTCTCTGTTGATTTAATGTGCTGAATTGTGGCAACAATAGAAAAAAGACATAGAACTTATGCTACAAGAATAAAACATCTCTGGGAACTGAAAAGGTGAGATAATAATGGACACAATTCAATGGGGATTAATATTATAAAACACAATGTACGGGAATGATACATGAAATACAATGTGAATGAAGGAAAGTGTGAAATATAATATATGCAAATTTTGTATATAAACCAATACAAAATAAAAATTGTAAAAAACCGCCAATCGTATCTGTCTTATTTTTTATGTAGCAATATAAAACAACATATGAATTATGCAGAAAGAATAAATTACTGCATCTATTTTTTTAAATATAGAGGAAAATTACATCAGCTATTTAAAATATAGAGCTATTGTACATTATATTACGTGTTCAGCACACTAAATCATCTGTATTATCTCATTAAATACCCTTTAAAGTCCATATGTACCTGCTGGTATACAAGACACTGGTACAAAATTTAACACAAAGGTTAGAAATTATAATAGTAAAAGGATTAAAACCCACACGAAACTAAATAACTAGATTTCTTTAAAAACAGGAGACGTCTAGCTCAAATGAATATGTGTCAATAAGGACAGTAGCTAAGAGGGATATAAAGATTCATAGTACTAGTACACAAACTTGATTGTGGACTGATTTATTAAGGAAGGTGGGTTTTGTTACTGTTGGTTTGTTTCAAACAGTTAGTTTAGGACCCCATTCATATGTTCCTAATAACCCACACTAGGGGCCTTGAAATTAATGTGTCTTTTAATCCAATGATAATTCTAATTATTAATGGGCGTACCTGTCACCAGTGAGTCTGGAGACAAGAAACCAACAGTGCACATCAATGAATTGCAAATTTTTCTTTTTTTCAAATTTAAGTAACAATTATTTTCTTTTTTTCTAGATCCATCAGCAAATGAGAGATGAGCTTAGCAGCTCTGGAACTCAGGAAGAAGTGTACCATGATGGTGAAGGATGACTTAGCCAGAACTCAACCAGATGAAGGAAGGATGAATCCAACTGTGAACTAGAATCAATTGCTGCAATGTGATGGCTGACTCTGGACTAGACTTGTTTGTGAATGCAGATGCTCAAAGTTGCCAAGTTGAACAGAGAATTTTCCAGAAAAAAAGATAGATGCTTGTTCCCTCAGAGTACTGGTTTGGTAGGGATAAATAAATTATAAATTGGCTATCTAAAAGGGGGATATTAGGGGATAAGGCATGTAGTAGCTGGCTTACACACTTTAATTACTGTAAGGGAAATTAGTAAGATGATTGTGAGGGGAAAATTACTAAAACATACATGAATGAAAGAGAATATGAAGAAAATTAATTATGTAATTTTTAAAAAGGAAGTGATGGTCATCCATCTATAATGAAAAAAAATTTCTCAGCCTATAGCATTATCACAATCCAGGAAATAATAACAACATAATATACTAAATGTTACAGCTTTACATGAACAAAATATTTTGAGAGAGTGGAAGGTGGATTCATTGCCTGAAATACAAAATGTGGCTAGATAGGCAAGGGGATTTCTATAAATGGAAAGGCATTTGTGAAGGATCTCAATGATTCAAACAATTGAATCAATATGAGCCAGTTATTTCAAGCAATGTTCATTCAGCACATATTTGTAAAGCACAAAAAATATGCATAGTATATATGTGGGACAGATTATTCTGGAGGCTGGACTGTATGAGGAAAAATACGACATCAGGACTGGAGGAAGACTCATCAACAATCAGTGTTATACAAATGATATAACTTTGCTTGTTGAAACTAAGGAGGGCACAGAGCTTTTGCTGCCGAGATCAAGGACTATAGTCTGTAATCTGGACTGAATATCAAGAAAATGAAGGTTTTCACAACTGGGCTAGTTGGCAGCATCATGATAGATGGAGTAAAGAGAGAGTTAACAGTTTCAGCTTGCATGGTTCCATAGTCCACACACTTTGGCACCAGCAGTCAGAAAATCAAAAGACAAATTGCATTAGGAAAATCGAATGCTAAAGAGCAACAGCAGCATCAGGCTAGAGACTAATGTGTTCCTGATCCAGGCCATGGTCTTTGCAATTACCTGTTACACATCAGAAAGCTGGACACTGACAAGATGACAGAAGAGGAATTGATGCCTTTGAGTCGTGGTGCTCTAGCAAAGTAGGAGAACTAACAGTTTGGCTCTGGAGACAGTGAAGCCAAACTATTCCTTAAAGGCAAAGATTTTGTGGATTTGTGTCACATATTTTGCTTGTATTTCTAGGAGAGACTAGTCCATCGAGAAGGATGTTATGAATGGATGGGTAGAGGGAAGTTCAGGAAAGGAAGATGCTGGATGAGAAAAATTGACACAGTAATTGGAGTGATGAGGGTAGGTGTGTCAGAGACAGTTATATTGGCCCAGGTTAGAGCAGGGTTCAGAGCTTTTGTACATAAGGTTGCTATGAGTCATGGTCGACTAGACAGCACATAATTGCAACAACAACAAATGTCGTTGACAGTTTGTATTCAGAAAAGTAAAAATTTATTTCTTGCTCTTTAAATCTTAATATTCTTGCTCCTTCTTTTGGTATGTTGTTGTTGTTATGTGCCGTCGAGTCACTTGTGATCATAACTATGTACAACAGCCCTAAACCTTGCTCTATCCTGTGCCAATCTGTCTCCAACACACCACGATTACTCCAGTCACTGAATCAATCCACCTCATAGAGGGTCTTCCTCTCCTTCTCTGTCCCTCCACCCTCCCAAACACGATGTCTTTCTCCAAGGATTGGTCCCTCCTTATGACGAGTCCAAAGTATGTCAGACGAAGCTTCAGAATCCTTGACTCCAAGAAGCAATCCTTTTGGCGTAGGATAAGAAATTAACAGTTACTTACTTCTGAATTTTGTATAAGTGAGGATTGCATTTCTAAGCAAATATATATTATAAAACAACTTAATCCACATAGTTAGAGATATTAGAAGTGCTGTGACTGCTGGCTGTCCATGTAGTTGTTGTTAGGTGACTTCGAGTCAATTATGACTCATAGCGATCAAGTGTTATCTGATCATATTACCACACTGTACACTTCGTGGTGTGGATCTCTGCCTCTTGGAATTCAGGGTTCCAAACCCAACTACCTTTCCATCAGCTAAGGGCAACGGAGATAATTGCTCATCCCTTTAGAATTGCTCACCCTTTCCTCAGAACCAACTGAGAAAAATAAAAATCAAAACAACTGTCTGATCCTATCCTATCTACACAATCATTGCTATATTTCTGCCCTTAGATGCAGTTGCTATTATCAGTCATCTCACTAAGTCTTCCTTTTTTGCTAACTTTCTAGTTTTCCAAGCAAATATCTGTATCCAGGAGCTGGACACTCATGATACCATGTTGAAAGTACATGAGACGAAATTTCACCATCTTTATTTTTAACAGGCATTTCTAGCAGCACTTCTCTTAGAACTAACATGTTTTCTTTTCTGAAAACTCTGGTGTACACAGTATTCTTTTTTCCCCCTCTTAGGAATCACTAAGTTCATTTAATGAAGGAGAAATAAATCACAAAAGATAGTGAAAATTGTTATAAAATTTAAGAAATGTAATCAATGTCAACAGTATATGCAGAAATGTTGAATTGGTGCATGTCTTTTTGTGCATCTTTTCAACAACAGAAAGAAAAAAAATATTTTCAAAAATCTACAAAGCTTCATGAAAACAATTTTTTTAGGAAAAAAAAACCACAACAAAACTTTTACCATCACTTTGTTAATCACCTCAAGAACTGAGGGATGCCAATTGTGTTAATTGCGAATACAAGTAAGACGAAGTTGTTAACAGTTTCAATCTTTTCTCCATTCATCATTATATTGCCTATCTGTCCAGTGGTAAGAATCTTTGTTTTCTGGGCACTGAGATGCAATCCTTATTGAAGGCTGCATTCTTTGTTCTCTGAAACAAGTGCTTCAAGTCTTTCTTATTTTCAGCAAGCAAAGTTGTGTTACCTACATACCACAGGTTACTGATGAGTCTGTCTCTGATCCTGATGTCCCATTCTATATGTTTATTGAAACTTCCTTTAAATAAATATTCCTGGGGCCTTACTTTTTGGTAATACCATCAGTATGGCTTGAATTTCTTCTTTCAATTATCACTTTCTCTCTATCATATATTACTTTCTTTTTTATTGTAATTTTAACAAAAGTTTACAGAAAAAGCATGGATTCCCATTTATTCATTGTTGTACATTTTCCTCCCTACTCCCCAGCCCCAGTTCACTTTTCTATTTACAAAATTTATTTGTTGTTACACAATTTCCTCCTCCCATGCACCCTAAGCCACCTTGCTATGTAACTCTTAATCTGTTGTAATGCAAATAATGCCTAATCATATATTCCTTATAAACAATTAATTCCTCCATTTGTTCCAATACAACGTTCATTATTTACCCCCTCTTTTCCTAGTTTCCTCCCAACCTCAATGCCAGTCCTGTTTTATAACAGTGGTATTATGCCGTATTCATTTTTTTTGTGACTGAGAACTTTCACTCAGCGTAAAGAACTATAGAATCACCGATTTTGTATAAGGTGAGTTCTTTGTTTTTCAGTACTACATACTATTGCATTATGAATACCACAGTTTCTCTATAAATTCATTTGTTGATAGGCATTCTGCTTGATTCCATCTCTTGTTATTGTGAACAACGCAGTAATAAACATAGGTATGCATATATCTGTTTGAGTAGAAGTTCTGGCTTCTTTAGGGCATATTCCTATTAGGGCAATTGCTGGGTCAAATAGTATTTCTACTTCTGACTTTTTGAGAAAGCATCATACTGTCTTCCATAGTGGTTGCACCATTTTACACAGATC
>NW_006399904.1:4406980-4409920 GCF_000299155.1 Elephantulus edwardii | reverse complement strand
TCCATTTTCATTTGTTTCAAAAACTTTTTAATGTAATTTTTTATTTTTTTTCTTGTAACCAGCCATGTTCAAGAAAGGTGTTGCTCAGCTTCCAAATGTATGGATATTTATATTTTTCCTCCTTTATTCTCTTGGTATTAATATCTAATAATTTTAAATTTTTTGTAGCATTGTAGTCTGAAAGGACAGTTTGCTTTATTTCTATATTTTTTGGGATTTTTTGGTTTTTGTGTTGCTTTTTAAAAAAAATTTATTGATGCTTGTCTTGTGACCTAAAATGTGATCGATTTTGGAGAATGTTCAATGCACATTGGAAAAGAAGATGTACTTTGCTTTCTTAGAATATATTAGCCTGTATATATCTATGAGATTGAGTTGATGTATTTTGTGGTTTAGTTTTTCAGCATTTTTGTTGAGTTTGTTTCTGATAGTACTATCTTTTTGTGAGAGTGATATACTACTACTATAGTGGTATTACCTGCTTATTTTTCAGTTCTGTTAATGTTTGCCTTGCATATATTGCAACTCTGTCATTTGGTACATAGGTATTTTTTATTGTTATGTCATTTTGTTCTATTGACCTTTTAAGCATTATATAGTGACCTTTCTTGTCCTTTGTGATGGTTTTTTGCATTGAAATCTATTTTATCAGAGATTAATATTGCTACTCCTACTTTATTCTGGTTTTCATTTGCTTGGTTTATTTTTTTCCACCTTTTTATCTTCACTTTTCAGGTGTGTCTCTTGTAGAAAGTAAATTAATGGGTTTGAGGTTTTTGTCCAATCTGCTACCCTTTTACTCTTAAGTGGTCAGTGTAATTTTGAGTAGCAAGGTTTTATGGCTATCATTTTGTTGAGTTTCTTTTGGTATTGTTGCTACTTACTTTGGTCCACCATGCTTTTCTGGCATCTCTTTAATAAGGACATTTCTTAGTTTTTCCTGCAATGCTGGTCTTGTTTTTACAAACTCCCTTAGGTTCTTCTCTTCTGAGAATATCTTGATCTCTCCTTCATATTTGATGGACAGTTTTGCTGGGTTTAATATTCTTGTTTGACAGTTGTATTCTTTGAGTGTTCTATGTATGTCATTTCACTGTCTTCTTGCTCACATGATTTCTTCTGAGAAATCGACATTTAATATTATTTACTTTTCCTTATAAGTTACTCTTCCTTTCCCTCTAGCTGCTTCCAGAATTCTCTCTTTATCTTTGGTTCTGGCAAATTTGACTAGGATATGCCTTGGTCTTTTCTTTTGGGGTCCATTCTATATGCTGTTTGCTCAGCTTCTTGAATATATATTCTCTCATTCTTCATTATGCCTGGAAAATTTTAAACTAATAATTCTTCCACCATTTTCTCAGAGCTTCTATTTTATCCTGTTCTGAAATTCTGATTATATACATATTATTCCTCTTGATGGTGTCACACATTAGTCTTAGACGTTCTTCTTTTTCCTCCTTTTTGATTCTACTTTTTGTTCTAGTAGATCAGTGATGACAAGTCTATCTTCTATTTTGCTGGTTCTGTGTTCCATCTCTCTAACTCTGTTCATATTTCCCTCCAACATATTGACAGCATCTGAAACATTGGTTTTTCCATTCTGGATTGTTGGTTTTGTATTTCCAGAGCCTGTAATGCTTCTTTTGCTTTATCTGCATTGTCTTGGATAGGGTTGCTTTTGTTTTTGTTTTTGTTTTTTAATTCCTCTTGGTTTTTGCTTGCAGAGTCCTATAATCTTTGAGTTTGCTTTTCATCCATCGAAAATATTCAATCATTATTGATTTGAGTGTGTGACAGAGAGTTCTATCAGATATTCTGGCTGCAGCAAGGCTATATAATATATATTGTAGAGATAGAGTCATAGTTACTCCCACTGTTTACAGATAGATAAATAGATAGATAGACTATAGATTATATAGATATAGATATAAATATAATTATAGATAGATATTTATATAGTGGCATCCACTTCCTAAACAACAAGCCTCAGGAAACTCTATGAATTTTGATAAATTATGATAGTTATAGAAAGGTTTCAGGCCTTTTGTTCATAGGGTCACTATGAGTCATGCTCAACTAGGCAGCAATCAATAACAACATAGATAGACAGATAGATAGATAGATAGATAGATAGATAGATAGATAGATAGATAGATAAAGAGAGAGATAGTCTCATTCTTCTGTGTCATTGTTATGGTAGAGTTTTTCTCAGGAAGTTGCTGCTCCATAGGATGGTGGAGCAGCTATCCTGCCTGAGTTTCTCTCTGATCTTTTTACTCAAGGGAAGATATGCTTCAATTACAGAAAGATATGGCCTGTGAATTAGCAGGCTTTTCTTTAAGGAAACTCTTGAAGCTAGGAAGGTCCAAAATGTCGGAGGCTAAAGGTAGTTAAGGCTCTGGGAGAAAGAAGGAAATGGCTTCATCTGTCTTACTGGTGTCTCTGGTGCAGGTCAGGGGCCCAGTAGTTCTTCATCCTGCAGTCAGTGGTTCCAGAATTTCCAGGTGACAGGGTCTGATCTTTCAGATGGTGGGTTCAGGGGTCCTGGTGGTGGGGCTAGGTGGCCCTCCAGACCGAGGGAGCAGGGGTCCTCCTGGTAGTGGGGCTATGGTCTAGTGCTTCAGAGAGGAGAGCAGGTCAGGCAACACTAAGAAATTTTTAAGACAAGTACTTAGCTAATCAGCTGAAAGAAATCCATATGTAGCTTTGGTGATGTGGTTTGGCAATGCCTGACTTTGGCCCTTGTGTTACTTTCTGAAAGACTCCGAGTTGACCATTTTTTTTTTTGTACAGTGACTGTACTTCTTCCTTTATCTTTTGATGTTTCCTCAAGATTTTGCCCATTGTTGTCGTGACATGACATTGAATTGAGTACAACTCAATGGGGTTGATGTGTTGGAATTAGTGAGACTCAATGGCATATAAAAACAGTAACATACT
>NW_006399904.1:4397756-4406623 GCF_000299155.1 Elephantulus edwardii | reverse complement strand
GTTGAATTTTATAAGTAATTTTAATTTTTAAAAAATAATTTTCCTAAAGAGAGAGAGATTGTTTCCGTTATTTAAACATTATATTAAATGTCTATATATTATGCTGTAAAACAATGCTGTCCCATCTTCTCTCCCTCTCAGAGAGCTTATATCACTAATGTTGCATGTGTGTTCCTGATAACCTTACCTTAAGTACACCTTTTTATTTCACTCTAAGCCCGATATCTAGCCCTAGTTTAGTTATCTCTCAAATATGTGCTAGCATTATTTTACTTATGAACATACTAAAGTGAGCTTAAATATGAAGTCTACAATAAATGTTGTGATTTTCTGCCTCTCATTGTCAACCTGATACCAACTGTTTCTAAGGACTTTTTTCTTAAGACATTTCATTTTGTTTCTTTGAGATCCTCAAGTTTGTTCTTAAAAATGTGATTTTTCCAGATGCTCTGCCGGGGGAAGGAGGAACAATCTCCTCCTGTACCAGTCAGATCTGATTTGATGGTACACTCACACAAAAATAATAAAATTTTTTAAAAAAGCCAAAAAAAATGTGATTTTCTGTTGAGTAATGAGGTATCTATTCCTTTAGAATCAAATATTCTTGAGGGAAGTATATTTTATAAGACATATTGCCATGAGAAAGTCTGCTGTTAGGGACCTCTCCAAAGTACTGAAGAGCAATGATGTCTCTTTGGAGACTAAGGTGCATCTGATACTGGCAATGGTCTTTGCTATCGCTTGTTATGCAGCAGAGAGTTGGACAGTAACTACGGAGGATAGAAGGAGAATTGATTCATTTGAGCTGTGGTGCTGGAGAAGAGTATTGAGAGTACCATGAACTGCTAGGAAAACAAACAGATTCATCCTGGAAAGGGTCAAACCGGTCTGCTCCTTGGAGGCAAGGATTCTAAGGCTCCATCTAACATACTTTGGACATTTTGCATTGAGGGACAGGACCTTGGAGAGGGATATCATGCTTGGTAGGGTGGAGGGACAGCACAGAAGGGGAAGGCCCCCTATGAGGTGGATTGATTCAGTGATTGGGTTAATTGGAATGCGTGTATTGGAGACGGTGTGATTGGCACAAGACAGCAGAATTTAGGGATGTTGTACACAGGGGTCGCTATGAGAAGTAAGCGAATCGACAGCACATAACAAAACAACAACAAGTTTGAGTAAGAAAGTTTTATGCCACTTGTTAGCAGAATGAAGAGATTAGATGAGAAAAGAAGAGAGTAGAGTTTGAAGTCATTGTTATTTTTCAGCATAGCATGGGATTCAATCCAGAACATTACAGTAACTTTTCATAAAGAGAGGGTGACTTGTGATTGAAAAATATTCTAGTCAATTTGGAGCCAAGTAAAATAGATTCTTGTATGCCCACTTCCTTTCTAAAATGTAATCTGCATAGTATGGAAAATATTGCAAACTTGCATGCCTGTACCATTACATGCTATTGCATCCCAATAATTTATCAACCAGCTGGGTTTGGAAGAGGTTATGGCACTATAGACATTACTGTCAGTGTCAGATGGATCTTGGCAGAAAGTAAAGAGTCCCAGAAGAATGTCTGTGTTCCGTTGACAAATGAAAAGACATTTTATTGTGAGTGTCACAAAAAATTGTGGCTAATCTTGAGGAAAATGGGAACCCCAGAACACTTGATTGTGCTTATGTGAAACCTATACTTGGAACAAGCAGCAGTCCTCAGAACAGAGCAGAGAAACATGGCATGATTCAAAATCAGGAAAAGAGTGCATCATAGATGCATTGTATCTCCATACCTTTTCAATCTGTATGCCGAACAGATCATTTGGGGGGCAGGGCTTTATGAGAAAGAATGTGGCATCAAGATTCAAGGAAGACTCATCAACAACCTACGATATGCAGACAACACAACCTTGCTTGGTGAAACTAAAGAAGACCTGAAGTGCTTGCTACAGAAGGTCAAAGACTGTAGTCTTCAATATACATTGAAGCTCAACACCAAAAAGGACAGATTCTTACCACTGCGCCAGTTTGCAACGCCATGATAGATGGAGAAGAGATTGAGGTTATTAATAATTACAGCTTGCTTGGCTCCACAATCAACACCAGAAAGGAAATTAAAAGATTAATTACATTAGAAAAATCTGCTGCCAGAGATAGCTTCAGAGTGCTAAAGAGCAATGGAATCAGTCTAGAGACTAAGGTGTGCCTAATTCAGGCCATGGTCTTTGCAATTATTAGTTATGCTTCAGAGAGCTGGACAACAACCAAGGATGAGAGAAGAAGAATCAATGCGTTTGAGTTGTGGTGCTGGAGAAGAGTCTTGAACATACCATGGATTGCCAAAAACACAAATATGTCTCTCTTGGAGAGGGTGAAACCAAGTCTCTCTTTGAAGACTAGGATTTTTAAGTTCCATCTCATATACTTTGGGCTTATGGCCAGGAGAGACCAGTCCCTGTAGAAGGATATCATACTCAGAATGGTTAAGGAATAGGACAGGAGAGGAAGATTCTGGATGAGATGGATTGAAACACTAACCAGGGCAATGGGGCTGGTGTGTCAGAATTAGAGACTGCCTCAGGACAGGGGAGGATTCAGAGCTTCTGTACATAAGATCGCTATGGGTCGCTGATGACTCAACAGCACATAACAACAATGACAGAACAAATGGAGATCGTATTACCATTGTAATAGATCATTAGCATTTTTTAAAAAAGATATTAGAATTATGCTTTAGACTCAAGGAGTATCACAGGAAAAATAGTAATTAAGGGCATTGTTAAGTTTAACCAGTACAAATTTTTAACTTAATTTAGTGCCTACCTTATTTATTTTGAGATAATCATTATAGATTGGATGGGTGTTAACGAAAGGTAATATTAAAATTAGCCAACACAAAAATTTCAAAAATTCAATTGGTGAACATAGTTAACCTAAAAAATTAAAATGCATCCAGAACTTAGTGTCAAAAGAAACATGAAAAACAGAAACAAATTTATGGCAGTATGTTTGAGCATATGTTTGAGTATATTTTGAGCATTTTGAAAGTTTAGCCTAAAAAGGGGAAAAAAAGTTTCTAATTATAATCATTAATTAAGTTTATCTTTCTGGAAAACAAGTAAAATTATATCAATGGAGGAATTATCTCCTTAATCTACATATAAATTGGGCTTTGATGATTAGATTAAACAATAAAGTATTAAAAACCTTACTTAAAGGCCAATGTCTTAGAAAGTACAAAAAAATGATGCATATTTATGTTTAATCACTTTAAAAATACTAGTATAAGTATGTAGGGAGTAAGGAATATATTCCTAAATATACAGGAACGTTCTTTTTAAAACTAGTTTAAAGCTTTGGAATAAGGCACTGAAAAGAACCTTATTGATTGATTCACTCATAATTAAGCAGTCTGAAAAGCAGACTGTAATTGCCAAGATGCTTTTATGCATGTTTACTTTCTGTGAGTAACTAAAAAAAGGAGACATAAACATGGTAATTAAAGGGTTATTTTTTTGTCCTTCATATTCAAGGTTGTTCTTACTCAAGATCAGCATGATTTTATGTGATCTAATTAAAAAATTAACATTTATCATTATCTCTTTCAACAAGTGAATCATTGGTGTCGATAATTGACCACTCTATATAATTAACAAAACAAAGACTGGTGTTCAATAGAGGCAATGCTTTCTTCATCTGATCTCTACCTTGGGGACTTTGCCACATGGATGTGCAGGAATATGTGAATATGGCATATTAGCCTATCCACAATGGGAACGGATATCTCACCAATCCACAAGGGGATTGGCTTATCTTACTAGTTCACAAGGGTATTTATTGACTATTCTCACCATTACATTGAGTGATCCAGCAGTAGAAGAAGAAATCTTCCCTACTAGCAAAGAAGTAGCAGCAAGAGAATGTAACGGTCCTCAGGACCAGAGCAACAGCCATCAAAGTTGAAGTAGAGAGTCAGAAAACTAATGTGAGTTGAAACTGACTGTTATTCGACCCCAGACAGAACCAAAGGTAGACTAAGAACCTTTGCTCAAGGTTGTTGGAACACTGGGGATGGGATGGGGTGGAGGGAGCCAATATTGGCAGGACTGACAACTTTGTTACGCCTAAAGCTGTGAAACTCAAGGCTGAGTTGTCTGAAAGCACATTTTGGAAGCTGTCCTGTCTGAATTCTGCTATAACCTCGATTATAAACTTTGATTTCTCCAGCATGTTACTGTGTGGTCTGTGAGCTATGACATCAAATTTGGGACCCAGTAAACCATAAGATTGGTGCTCTGGGAATTTAGGGGACATGTCTGACCTGATTGGAATGTATTTTATGTTGTTGTTGGGGATAATTTCCCTTTGTGGAGTTGGTAAAGGTAAGTTATGGCTGTCCCCACATGGCCCTTGCTCATTTTATAATGAGTAACTATCATTGTAAAATGAATTGGTAAATTTAGATGAAATCAGGGTTATTGTTGTTTTTTCCTTCATAAATTGAGCTGCTAATATGATTGATTGTCGTTTTTATGTGCCATCAAGTCAACTCTGACTCATAGTAACCTTATAAACTATAACTCCAGACTTTGCTCTATCATCAGCTAATCTCAGCTTCTCTGATATATATGGCATCATTACCATAGTAACTGTGTAAGTCCATCTCACTCATGGTCTTTCTCTCTTGAACTGACCCTCTGCACTTCCAAGCATGATGTGCTTTTCCAAAAGCGCATTCTTTCTCTCTACATGCCAAAAGATTGAGCTTCGAAATCTTTGCCTCCAAGGATGAACCTGGTGATTTGTAGTGATGTGTTGTTGACTCATCCTTGAAGGACCAGCATAAATTCAAATCTATTATAATTGTGTATTTTATAAATGTTTATATATATGTGTGTGTTTATATACCACCAATCTATTAGCGTCTTGCACTATGTTGGTTTTTGGTGATGATGATGAAAAGTTGTCACTGATATTTAAAATATCAGCAAGATTAACTAAGATAGTAAAGTTTCAGTGGAGTTTCTTAATTAAGCCAAAGTAGATTAATAAATCCTCTGGTTACAAATCAAATTTACCATAGTTCTTTTCATTCTGACTCTTAGCAACTCTCCAGGACAGAATAAAACTACCACATAGAGTGCAAAAGTCTGTAAATCATCACAGAAGTAACTGTCACACCTTTATCCCGTGAAGTATCTGTTAAGTTCAGACTGCCAACATTACAATAGAATACATATGCCTAACTACCAGAAAATTAGGGTATCCCGGATTCTGGAAGTTGTTATTACTGTTAGATGCCTTTGAGTCATCTTTGATCTAATGTACAACAGAATGAAACCCTCTTCTATCCTTCAGCATCCTTACGATCTCTGCTGTGCTTTGTTGCTGTCATTGTATCATTCCATATTTTTTTAAGATCAGACCTCTTTCACTGGCATTATGTTGTTCCAAGATAATTTCCTTTTACCACGACTAATCTTTCCTGATAATATGTGAGAAAGTGAGATGAAGTCTTACCATCCTTGCTTGTATTGAAATTGGCAATTGTTGTTAGGTGCTATGAGTCAAGTATGATTCAGAGGACCTATGAACAAAAGATCTGAACCCTGTTCTATCCTGTGCCATCTTCACACTTCCTGACACACAAGAGCCCATTGCAGCAGTCATCTTGTCAATGACCTAGTTGAAGGTCTTCCTCTCCTTTGCAGACCTTACACCCTTCCCAACATCATGTCCTTCTCTAAATAATAGCGCGTCTTAGCAACATCTCCGAAGAATGTGAGGTGAAGCCTTATCGTTATTACTGCCAAAGAGCACTGTGTCTGCACCCTCTCCAGACATATCTGTTTGTTCTCTTGGCTGTCCATGGGAATTAGACAGTGAAAATCCTATATAGTAAAATAAAATATTGTACTGATTTGGTTCTGGAACCTGAGCCCTCTAAAGTGGAAGATACTTGAGCCATATTGCCGAGAACAATGGATTTGAGCAAGCATTCTTTGTACCATTCAGGGCCACCTGACAGTAACTCATTTTTAAAAAGAAACTTCTAGACTTTTTTTTTAAAATTCCTATCGAAGGGTTCAACCCACACACACTAATCAGTTATCAACCGAGTGTGTTTATCATTTATTCATACATCTTAGAGATTATGAACATGGGAAAGAATATATATAATCTATGAAAGCAGCATTTTGTTTATTATTTTGTAAATAAACTAGTGAAAAAAAAAGTCATGAGTGAACAACTAACCTTAAATCTAAGATAAAACCAGTACCTTCAAGCAGAGATCCTACACAAAATTTGCTTTCCTACAGCAGACACAAGATACATTGTAAGTCACTAAGTATAATTTCATTTTTCAAACCTGCTATTATATGCTGGTGGTTAAAAGCTGCTATCCCGAAGGCACAAGGCTGGAATTCACCAGCTGCTCTGCAAAAGGATGGGCAATCTCTTCTCACATGATTAACTGCTTTTAAAAACCCATTGTAGGGTAAGTTATGACTCTACAGAACACAACAACAACAATATGGGCTACCATAATAGTCATTTATAAATTACAATATAAAAGGAGATTTAAATCCACCTGTAGACTTTCTTCATAGGCCTCACTTGTTGTCCAAATGAGTCTTAAGCAAAGGTCAAGATTATAGGAGAAAGCTTCTACAATGGCACAGGCCTGAAGGTGGGGCTGGTGATAGAGGGGTAAGTAGCTTCTGTAGGGAAAAAACATGAGGACCTATATAAATTCTTCTCTTTAACTCCTAGAGAGCAAACAGTTTACACTGCTGGGGGACGCATCATTTTTCTTTATACACGTTGTTATGTGCTGTTGGAACAGGGCCATAGCTCACGCCTCAGTGGGTTTTCACAGTTAGGAAATCACTACGGAGGAGATTGCCCTTATCTCCTGGAGAGGTTAAATCAAGTCTGTCCTAGGAGGATAGGATTTTGAAGCTCCATCTCACATACTTTGGGCACATGGACAGGAGAGATAGGTCCTTGGAGAAGAACATTATGCTTGGAAGGTGGAAGGACAGCACAGGATAGGAAGACTCTGGATGAGATGTATTCATACAGTAACTAGGTAAGTAAGAGTTGGTGTATTAGAATTAGTGAGATTATCTCAGGACAAGGCAGGGTTGAGAGCTACTGTACATAGGGTTGCTATCAGCAGCAGGCAAGTCGAAAGCACATAACAACAACATGGATGCATAGTATATCTTTAGGTTGGGAAATATTTCTACTTTGTTCTGCCTCTTCTGTACTGCTTTAACTATCTGGAATCTTTTTCCTTTCCATATAAAGCTGGCAGCTAATTTTCTCATTTAAATGATATTGCTGCTACATGGATCAGGACTACGTTACAGGTTACTTCATATAGCATTTACAATATCACAATGTTAAGTCTTCTAATTCCTGAGCAGAGAATGTTTAATTTTTTATCACTTTTTAAAAATTCTTTTAGTTTCTTACAGTAATGTATAATAGTTTTCATTTTATTCAATGGAAAACATAAAACAAAACATACTCAAATGATCTCAAAACCAACTGCCATGGAGTCTGTGCCTAGTCTGTAACCTTCCAGTGATTTTCTGAGGCTATAGATATTTCTCACTTTAAGTAGCTGGTGAGTTTACATTGCTAGCATTTCCATCTTTAGCCTAATATGCTTAAGACCAGCCTTGATCACTCTTACATGTAAAGGATGTATCGTCACATGATGTGTAGACTTATGTATTGAGGGAAACATCTTACAGTATTCTATCCAAATAGTTGTTGCTAAGTGATGTATATAGTTGGTTCTCACTGTAATACCATGTCTAAAAGAATAAAACATTGCCACATCATGCAGCATCCAGACAAGTGCTACTGTGCTTGAGTCCATAGTTGCAGCCTCGAAGTCTGTCCATTTCATTAAAGGTCTCCTTCTTTCTCACAGGCTATCTACTTCACAACACATTTGCTAATTGAAATAATGCTAGTGAAGTCCTTAAGTTACAGTGTGACTTTGTATTTTGTTCCCACCTTGCACTATAGAGCACATAGATTAAATATCCTAAAGTAGCTAAGCTATCTGAAACAGGAGTCTATCTGTACCTAAAATTTTAATTATTAAAATTGTGGGTCTAATAATGATTTTTTAATTTAAGCATATGAGTTTAAAAGAGGCTGTGGTACCAGGGATATTATAGCTAATGTTAGACGGATCTTGGCTGAAAACAGTGAGTACCAGAGAAATGTTTCTATTTTATTGACTATGCAAAGGCATTTGACTATGTGGATCACAACAAACTGTGGCTGACTTTGAGAAGAATGGGAATCCCAGAATATTTGATTGTGTTTATGCGAAACCTCTGCTTGGACCATGAGTCAGAACAGAGCAAGGAGACACTGTATTTGTTCTAAATTTTTTCTAAAGTGTGTACTCCAAGGATGTATTCTGCCTCCATATCTTTTCATTCTGTAGGCTGAACAGATCATTCAGGAGGCTGGGCTGTATGAGGAAAAATATGTCATCAAGATTGGAGGTAAACTCATCAACAATCTGTATATACCATATACCATGGACAACTAGGAGAGCATACAGGTTCATCCGATGGAAAGGGTGAAAGCAGGCTGCTCCTTGGAAACAATGATTCTGAGGCTTTGTCTGACACACTTTTGGCATGTTACAAGGAGGGACCAGTTCTTGGAGAGGGACATCATGTTTGGGAGGGTTGAGGGATGCAAAAAGAGGGAGACCATCGATGAGGTGGGTTGATACAATGATTAGGATAGTGAGGGTAAGTATGTCAGAGACAGTAAAGTTGGCACAGGACAGAACAGGTTCCAGGGCTATTGCATATAGGGTCACTATGAGTAGT
>NW_006399904.1:4395038-4397111 GCF_000299155.1 Elephantulus edwardii | reverse complement strand
AAGAAAATGAAAAAATATTAACTATCTCAATCTCTTCACCATCTATATTGATGCTGCCAATTGGCCCAATGGTGAGAATCTTTGTTTTCTTGACATTGAGCTTCAATCCATATTGAAGGCTGCAGTCCTTTACCTTCTGCAGCAAGCACTTCAGGTCCTTCTCAGTTTCAGCAAGCAGGGTTGTGTCATCTGCATAAAGTAGGTTGGTGATGATTCTTCCATCAATTCTAATGCCACATTCCTCCACTCGGATGATCTGTTCTGCATACAGATTGAAAAGGTATGGAGACAAAATACATCCCTGATGGACTCCGTTCTTGATTTTGAACCATGTAGTGTCTCCTTGCTCTGTTTTGACAACTGCCTCTTGGTCCAAGTATAGGTATTGCATTAGCACAATCAAATGCTCTGGGATTTCCATTCTTCTGAGAGTCAGCCATATCTTGTTGTGATCCACACAGTCAAAAGCCTTTGCATAGTCAATGAAGCACAGACAGACCTTCTTCTGGTATTCTCTGTTTTATGTCAAGATCCATCTAATAGCTATAATTAATAAAACATATATAACATACAAATAATATGTAAACATCATATATAACATCATATCATATCATATCATATCATATCATATATCCTATCCTATCCTATCATTAGTTATAATATCCCTAGTACAACGACCTCTTCTAAATCCATCCTGCACATCTGCAAGTTCTCTGTGAACATATTGTTCCAAAATTTTTTGGATAATTTTCAGCAGAATCTTGCTTGCATGTGATATTAATGATATTGTTTGATAATTTCCACACTCTGTTGGTTTATCTTTCTTTGGAATGGGAAAAAATATCAATCTTTTCCTGCTAGTTGGCCAGCTGGCTGTCCTCCAGGTTCCTTGGCAATACTTAGTGAGCACATCCAGGGCAGTATCTCTTTGTTGAAATAAATCAATAGGTATGCTGTCAACTCCTGAAGCCTTGTTTTTTGCCGATTCCTTCAGAGCAACTTGAACTTCCTCCTTCATCACCATAGGCTGTTGCTCATATGTTATTTCAGGAACTTTCTCTGTGACAGCCAATTCCTTCTGATACAGTGACTCTGTGTACTCCTTCTATCTTCTTTTGATACTTCCTGGATCATTTAACATTGTACCCAAACGATCCCTAAGCATTGCCACCCATGGCTTGAATTTATTTTCCAAATCCTTCAGCTTAAGAAACGCTGAGTGAGTGTAGCCCTTTTGATTTTCTGATTCCAACTCTCTGCACACAGTGCGATTGGCACAGGATAGAGCAGGGTTTAGGGCTGTTGTACATAGGGTCGGTATGAGTCTCAAACGACACGACGGCACATAACAACAACAACAACAACCTTGTTTTGTCGTCTTAAGCTGACTTTTGAAATTTTCTGTTCTACTCTTTGACTTCTTGGTTTCTTCCTTTAACTTTGGCTTCTTGGCGCTTTAACGTACGGTTTTAAGAAAGAAAAAATACTTTTGCTTACATAATTTACAATAAACTATATTTAAGTATATGTAAATTCATTGACACATGGATCTCCCCTGATGGTATGGACAGGAATCAGATCGAATACATCTATGGAAGGAACCGCTGGAGAAGCTCAATATCAGCTGTGAAAACTAGGCCCAGAGCCGATTGTGGAATAGACCACGAACTTCTCATGTGCAAGTTCAAGCTGAAGCTGAGCAAAATTAAACCGAATCCACGAGAACCAAAATATAACTTTGAGTCTATCCCACATGAATTTCATAACCATCTCAAGAACAAGTTTGAGGTCTTGAACACAAAAGAGTGAAGACCAGATGAGTTGTAGGAGGATCTAAAGGGTATCATCCAAGAAGTGTAAACATTCACTACAAAGACAGAAGAGGAAGAAAAAAACAAAATTGATGCCGGAAGAAACTCTGAAGATTCCACTGGAGCCCAGGGAAGCCAAAGCACAAGGAAGAATTCAAGATACTAAATAGCTGAACAGAAGATTTCAAAAGGCAGAGCAGGATAACAACATAAAACATTATAATGAAATGTGCAAGGAGCTGGTGTTAGAAAACCAAAAGGG
>NW_006399904.1:4390495-4393367 GCF_000299155.1 Elephantulus edwardii | reverse complement strand
AGTTTTTGAACACTGATAATTAGAAAAAGTCCATCTGCTACGTGTAGTATATAAAAACATTGAAAAAGCAAAATGCTACTATTTTTATTAAAGTTTTTCATGTAGTTATTGTCGTTTTTATCATGAAACAAGCATGAGTATCCAAACCTCTTGATGCCTTTGAGCTGTGGTGCTGGAGAAGAGTATTGAATGTACCATGGTCTGCCAAGAAAACAAACAGATTTAACCTAGACGGGGTTAAACCAGACTACTCCTTGGAGGCAAGGATTCTGGGGCCTTGTCTGACATACTGTGGACATGTTGTAAGGCCCTAGGGACAGGTCCTTGGAGAGGGACAGCATGCTTGGGAAGTTTGAGGGACGGCACAAGAGGGGAAGACTCTCTATGAAGTAGATTGATTCAGTGATTGGGGTAATTCTGATAAGTGTGTCAGAGGCAGTGTGATTGGCACAGGATAGAGCAGTGTTTTTTGCTGTTGTACATAGGGTCACTATGAGTCGCAGGCGACTTGATGGCACATAACAACAACAACAATGTGCTATAACATAAATCTCACAAGTAGAATATTTTAGCAAACAGAAATATGTTCTCTCTCTTACAACTTAAATGGCTTTAAGTGCAAATTTAGTACACTAGCTCTAGGGAAATCTTAATCTTTTTCTGTCCATTGTGAAGGAAAAGTACTTGTTTTCTTCAGCATCTCTAGGCCAAACCTTTCTTGGAGATCCTCATGTGCCCTGGGCTTATCCTGTATCACGAAGTTTCCTCAATTAAGTAGGAACCTCATCTATTCTCCACTCTTGGTGGCCCTTTCTTTACAGCTCCAGAATTCCTTCATCCTCCTTTGCATGACTCCCTTTCCTCTCCTATGATCTTAGTAAAAAAGTATGGAGACAGTACACATCCAAAATCCTTTGTATGTTCACTAATTCTATAAAAATCAATCACATCAGAACAAATTTTTGTCTTTAAAGTATGTAGTATAGGAGAAAAGAATTGACCAGATTATGAATATTATTTACTTTACATTGTACTTTTTGCTTAGTAAAGTATTTGTGAAAAGTTCATTATTCTCTCTCACTCTATATCTCTATTTGTATACATGTGTATCTACATGGCTATCAAGTCTCTTTCAACTTATAGAGACTCTCTATTAGGTTTCTGAGGTTATAAATATTTACAGGAGACTGCTCACCTTTATCCCACAGAACTGTTAGATTCATTATACATTGTGATACCAGGTTCCCTGTGTGTGTATGTGTGTCTGTATGAGTAAATATATAAATAATGCATTTATACAGAAATTCATAACAACCTGCATTATGCAGATGATATAACCCTGCTTGCTAAAACTGAGGAAGACATGAGCCATTTGCTGCATAAGGTCAAGGACTGCAATATTCAAGCTAAGCATCAAGAGAACAATGATTCTCACCACTGGGTGAGACAGACATCATGATAGAGAAGAGACTGAGATTGTTAATAACTTCATCTTGTTTGGGTCCACAATCAACACTGCTGGCACCAGTCTGGAGAGTAAGAATTACATTATACAGGACATGGTCTTTATAATTACTTGCTATGCATCCAAGAGGTGTACAATGACTAAAGATGATAAAAGAAGGACTGATGCCTTTGAGTTGTGGTGCTGGAGAAGAATGTTGAACATATTGTGGATTACCAGAAGAACTAGCAGGTCTGTCCTGGAGAGGTTAAAACAAGCTGCTCCCTGAAGGCAAGAATTTTGAAGCTCCATCTCACATACTTTGGACACATGGTCAGGAGGATCAGTTCTTGGAGAAGGACATCATACTTGGAAGGGTGGAGGGACAGAGCAGGAGAGGAAGATGCAGGATTAGATTGTCTCAGTGACTGGAATAGTGGGGTTAGGTCTCTTGAAGAAGATGAGATTGGCTAAAGATAGGGCAGGGTTCAGAGCTATTGTATATAGACAGGGTCCCAGGTACCTTCATAGCACTACTAGTTACTGATTTTCCCATCTTTACCATCTGCCATCACAATCAAAAATATTTCCTTCATTGTCAAAAACATTACTGGATGATTCTTTGCAGATATCCAGACTTTTTCTCAAAGAGCTTCTGAATGGATTCAAAGTGTCAATATTTTATTTAGCACATGAACAGTTTATACCACTAAGTTCTGGTGGCTTAGTGCTAAGGAGTTGCACGGCCAACCAAAAGCCCCACAGTTTGAATCCAGCAGTTGCTCAGTGAGAGACAGAATAGGCAATCTCTTTCTGGGTGATTTATATCCTCTGCAAAATCACTGGAGAGTCAACTATGAGTTGGATCCAAGGCAACAGTATATAACACCACAATTTCCTTATCTTTTCCTAAATATCTGATTTTTATATCATGTGATATTAGTTTCAATATATCGTTTATACTTCCTCACTTCTTTATCCTTTCTTAATTGATCAAAAGATATTGAAATGTGTCTTATATTGCTCCTTTCTTTATCCTAACTAAGGAAAATTATCTCTTCCAACATCACTTTCTTTTCTACTGGACCAATGTGTTCCTACACCAGACCAAAGTAAACAAAGGAGACAACAATAATGTTAGAGGGCAAATGCGATACATAGAAAGATCATTTTCAGATTCTTACTTAAAAATTCTAAAGCTGAATTAAAGGAAAGAAAGAACTTGTCACATTTGGAAGAGGGTATACTTTTCTCTTTGTTGTAAATCCTTGCCTAATAACTTGTCATTTTTCAAATATTTCATTTGCTTTGAATTTTCACTTGGTATTTTTAACATTTTATGTAACTTGCTTATAACTATTTATGTTATGGAGATTCTGCACGGAGATCACTATTTCCTTCAATCGAAATTGTCAAAAATTTTGTTCA
>NW_006399904.1:4380584-4381906 GCF_000299155.1 Elephantulus edwardii | reverse complement strand
GGGTCACTATGAGTTGTACCTGACTTGATGGCAATCAACAGCAACAATAAACAAAGGTAGAAAAAGAGGGAGCTCTGGGTGTCTAGTGGATAAGGACTACTTCCAATCCAAAGGCATAAATTTTAATCTCCCAGACTCTCAATAGGAGAAAGATAGGCAATCTCTTTCAGTGCAATTTACTGCCCCTGAAAATCCACTAGATGGTCAGCTATAAATTGCTTCTAACTGGAGGGTACATAAAAACAAAAGTAGCAAGAAGATTTTCATATACCTTTTATCCTCAGCAGAGATTGTGAGGTTGATACAAAACTGGGCAAGGTTTTGTTCTGTACATAGGATCTCTGTGAATCCTAAATGACTTGAAGATATCTCAAAACACCAAAAGAAAAAAGGACACAAAATCAATAACTTTGTTAGGCTTTCTTATGCTCTTTTATCATTTGAAATGTTACTAATTTTAATCATACATTTTGGTTGTTGTTGTTTACCATCAAGTCAGAATCAACCGATAGCTGACCCTCTGCCGGGTTTTCAGAGGCAGTTAATCACACGGGAGGAGATTGCCATGCAGCATCTGGTGGCCTCAGACCATGTGCCTTTACGATTGCAGTGCAACTTTTTTGCCACTGGGTCACCAGAGTATAAAAAGAAATAGTAAAAAATGAAAAGGAAAGTAGATTGATAGGGAGCTCTGGTGAAAATGTGATAGAGCTGAGGTTTGAATCAGTTGTCCTGCACTTTTTTTACTACACAGAGAAAATACTTTAACACTGCTTCCCCCCACCCCCCGCTTTATCCACAGCTTCCAGCTTCACTATACATTCAAGAGTTAATAATTAGTTTAGAAAACGCTGCAAAATCATTATCTGTTTAGAATCCTAGAAAGCACAAATATTAGTCAATTTGTTTTAGAAAAGATCAGAACAAACCATTGACACATTTTCCCCAATAATAAGAAATTTGGTTTTGCACTGTTAAGTTGGAAACAAGTCCATAGCTGACCCTGCAGTTGGTTTTCAGAGGCAGTTATTTGCACATTTGGAGTTTCAGATCTTTCAGCAGCAAAATTCTTTGTAAACTGGCCACAAAAGCTCCTTAAAAATGACTATTGTTGTTGTTGTTGTTGTTGTTGTTAAGTGCTGTCAAGTCACAGGTGACTCATAGTGACCCTATGAAGGAGAGTCCTCAACACTTGCGTGCCTTTCTTCCTCTCTCCAGGTTTATAGGGTTTCCAGAGACAAACTGAAAATGGATGCCACTCCTCCTTCCAAGCTTGTTTTCATTAGGGAACTCCACCCCACACTCTGTCCGCATTGGGTAAC
>NW_006399904.1:4374612-4380484 GCF_000299155.1 Elephantulus edwardii | reverse complement strand
AGTGACTGGGATAATCGGGATGGGAGTGTCAGAGACGGTGCGATTGGCACAGGACAGAGCGGAGTTTAGGGCTGTTGTACATAGGGTCGCTATGAGTCTCAGGCGACTCGGCGGCACATAACAACAACAACAACAACTTTTTATAGAGCAAATACTACAATCAAATGCACCTTGCTTTTTTATACATATTTTCTCTTTCTTTTTCCTACTAGTATTAATATTTTTTTTATTCAACATTCCAGCTTGCTTAATATTTTATTCCTGGGTTTAATGCCTCTACATAATGCCTCAAACATCTTGTCTGCTCAATTTAAGCCTATATCTTTCATGAACCAATTTGGCCTTTTTCCTGGTCATATAGAAAACATATTCTATACAAAATTATGGTTACAAATTTATCACACACTTGGAGGTCTCTAATGATTATTAGAGTGTTGGTCATCATCTTTTCAGGGGGAGACAAAGTTAATGCCTAACTTCAAGAAAAAGATGTTAAGCCTCGGAGATATATCGAAAGAAGGTTATTTTTGAAATTTCAGCGACTCAAAATATTTTTAAATTTATTTTATTAATTTTCATCAACATTTACATAGATTTTGTATTTCCGTTCATTCATTGTTGCACTTTTCTCCCTGCCCAGCCCTTTCCCCCTTTCCCCCTTCCCCCAGTTCATTCCTGTCTTTGAAAAGCAAAAGAAAAATTCCTTCTTTGGTATACAATCCCCCCCACTCCTCCCACTGCCCCAGTGCGCTCCACTGTGCAACCTTAATACTGGACTCTTGTGATAATATTTTTAACATGATCTCCTGAGCAGTTTAAAGAACCAAGATTCCTGGTTCAGTAATAAAGATTTAATTAGTTGTTATTTTTTTTAAAGTCCCATCTGAGGGTACCATAAGTCATAGTTGATTCAATGGTACCTAACAAGAACAACAAACCTAAAGCTGGTCAGTATAGCTTGCTTTTCCACACCACCATCTAAGCATATTTGCTCATTCTTGCCGGAAAAAAAGGGGGAAAAAAGGTAAAGAAAAATGTCAGTATTATTCCATCAAACTCATCTATAAATCTGTTACTCCCAGAATCTTGACCTAAAATATTTTTGCTGTCTATAGTATAAAATTATGTAACTTCATTTTGATACATGATTTTACTTTAAAAGAATCTGAGATAAGAGAACAAGTTATAGAAAACAAAAATGTCCTAGGGAAAAAAACATTCACAACTAATCTCTCTTCCTCTTCCTTCTTTTTGTAAACAACTGCAGTCCTACATTAGCATTGATCAAGTTTCCTTCCAGTAAGCTAGAAAGTATGTGGACCCACCCAGACATATTGATGCTTTGAGAGTTGGTGGAACTTAGGATAATGAGTTGCTGTAAGAAACAATATAAGACTCTACTGCTGACTCAGATAGCTATTTTTAAATGTCAGTTTATTTTCTATTGTTTTTCAAATTCAATATTCTTGAATTTGAATATCTCAAATAGTCATATTTGGAACAAAATTATATAAAGCTTACTAGTAATTGTTTTGCACTGAATACTCCAGTCTTCAAATTGAAAATAAGTAGCAAGGTATTTTTTGACCTTATATTACTTATAGATGCACATGTTGCTTTCAATACATCAACTTTTTCACCATAATTATAACAGTGTTTTGTTTTATTTTTAATAAAAAAGTTCCAGTAAGTCTTTTAAACTATAAAGGAGCTTTTTTCTAGGATATCAATATTTTACAAAGCTATCAAATGCACTTAAGAGCTTACACTGTTAGCATTCATGCATAATTTGCCATTGTTTCTCTTAATGATGAAAAAATTATTTTTAGATTGCCATTTACTTTTATTCTGCATTAATTTTTTATGAAAGATTGATTATAGTAGATGTTTTAGCTTAAATTATATTTGAAGCACTGGGATAGCCTACCTTTAGAAGATTATGACAGTTCTGAAAGGTCATCATAACATATAGACAAAAATACATAGACATTAAAAAAATAGGAATCACAAATAAATTAAACTTGAGCCAAAATTAAGTTATGTGTGAAGAATACTCAATAGCAGTGAATTCATTCATATGCAAAATCATTTAGGGTGGCTCAGTTCACAATTACTAACATGAAAAAAAATTTAAATGATTTTTATTAATTTATAATAATTAAATCATTAAATTCAACAATCTATTGAGAACAGACAGTTATTTTGAAAAGTCATTTAATATCATCACCTACAACTTGAAAACATTAGAATACAATATGTTGGAGACAATACACTAAGATATTGTAATTTTATTTAACTCAAGGAAGCAGGATTGGCATCCACTTCCTAAACCACATGCCTTGAAACTCTATGAACTAGGAGAAATGATGATAGTTATGGAAAGATATTAGGTCTTTTGTTCATAGAGTCACTATGAATTGAGCTCAACTCAAAGGCAATCAACAACGACAACAACAATAAGATGAGAGAAAACGAAGTATTTAGAGAAGATTGAGCACTATTCTTTGTTGAAAATTGCACTTCAGGAAACTGATAATATATAGTAGAAACTCAGAAATGTTTCTCTCTCAAAAGCACAAACAAGTGAGCTGTTTTCTTCAAGATCAATGACATCTTCAGCCTTTGACAAATTTTGTCAATCTTTAGTGTTTTCTGTGTAGTTCCTGGGTAGTTCAAAAAATAAAGGAGCTGTTAATTGAAGATTTGGTGACTCAAATCTACCCAGATTTCCCTTGAAGAAAAGAGCCAAGTGATCTACTAATGAAAAATCAGCCACCAAACGGAGCATGAGCACTGATGGCTTACTGGTTAGGAGTTACACTTCCAGCTCAAAGGCATAGGATTCAAATCCACCAGTTCCTCAGCCAGAGAAAGATGGACTATCTCTTCATATACTGTTTACTGTCTTTGAAAACCCTCTGGAGAGTCAATAAACAATAGAAACAATGGAGCATAGTTGATTGCTGTGGATTAAGAACAGTAAGGACTGATAGCTATGAATTGGTTTTGATTTGATAGTACACAACAACACCAATAGTACATAGTTTATTACTGTGGAGTAAGTATAGATTTGTAGCTGACTCTCCAGTGGGTATTCGGAGACAGTAAATTACAAGGAAGATTGCTCATCTTTGTCCCACAAAGCAACTGATGGTTTTGATCAGCCAGAGAGATGCAATCTTTAGGAAAGCATCACAACTCACTATGGACTATGCCATCAAACCTTTTATAGCTATCTCTCTGTTTATATTTGAGTGGCATAAACAATTGGAATTGACTAGTTGCCAAAAATTTGAGTTTGAATTTACCCAGAAATACCTCAGAAAGCAGTAAAATGATCTTTTTCCATAAGGTAACAGCCTTGAAAATTATAGGTCAGTTTCCTCTCCCCAAATAGAGTAAACAGGAATTGGAATTAACTCATTTCCAACAAGCAACAACTAAATACATACATGTGTACCTTGAGCAGACATAGAAGCACTAGCCATCTGACTTATACTGGAATCTTGATGAAAGGATAATGAACTTAGGAACACAGAACCTAGGGAGATGCTGGCTGGATAACTAATGGGAGAAGGACCGCTGAGGAGACATTGCCCTAGTCAGATATAGTATCTGTTATAGACTGAATTGTGTCACCACAAAACATGTATTGAAATAGTACTCTACTTGTAGTTATCATCCCACATGGGATTTGAATATTCTTATCTATTAATGAGTCCGTATTAGATACTATCTCATATGAAGATCACCAAGAAGCTAAAGTATGCAAGGACTGACATTATTGTTGTTGCTATGTACCATCGAGTCACCCATGACTCATAGAGATCCTATGTACCAGCTTTGGACCCTGCCTTATCCCGAGCCAGTCTCACTGACTTGGACATTCCTAACTCCATTGCCCCAGCAACCATGTCAATTAATCTCATTGTGGTCCTCCTCTCCTGCACTGTCTCTCCACCCTTCCAAACATAATACCCTTCTTCAAGGACTGGTCCCTCCTGGTCACGTGTCCAAAATACATGAGATAGAACTTCAACATTCTTCTCTTCAAGGAGAAACTTGGTTTCATTCTCTCCTACACAGGCTTATTTGTTCTCTTGATGATCCATGATATGTTCAATACACTTCTCCAGCACCACAATTCAAAGGCATTGATTCTTCTGTAATTATTAATATTTTTTCATGTTTACAAATAAAATGTTTTGATTGTGATTTTTACAAAAATTTACAGAAAAGTTATACTTTCATTTATGCACTGTTGCACATACCCCTTCTTCCTCCCTTCCCCTTTGCCCAGTTTACTTTTTTAAAAAAAAAATATTCATTCATTGTTTCACAGTTAACCTTGCCCCCACTTCCTTCAGTCCTCTTTGCAATGTACCTCTTATTCTGAGCTGTTGTTATATATATAATGCCTAATCAGATATTCTTCTTAAACAGTTCCTTCCTTCATCTATTTCAATGCAATGTTCTTTATCCATTCTTATGTTATTCTCCTCTTAAACCCCTGTGTCAGACCTTCTTTGTAACAGTGGTACTCTGCAGTATTTGTCCTTTTGTGGCTGACATATTTCATTCAACATAATGTCCTCCAGGGTCACCCATGTTGTATAATGTTTTATGAGTTCCTTGTTTTTCAGGGCTGCATAGTATTCCATTGTATCAATGAATATACCATAGTAACTGTCTAGCTTTCTGATGTATAGCAAGTAATTGGTAGACCATGGCCTGGATTAGGTACACTTTAGTCTCTAAACTGATATATTTCTCTTTATCGGAGGTCCCTGACTCCAGCCTTCCCCAGTGCAATTCATCTTTTGATTTCCTGACTGCTGGTGTCAAGAGGCTATAAGGATGAACAGATGCTAAAAAGATCTTATTTCAGAGCTGAGAGAGAAAAAGTTTTTCTCTAGAGCCAGCAGCTGTTACTTGGACTACTGACTCAAACTGTGATGAAATTAACCTCTGCTTTTAAAAATCATCCACTTGTTGCTTTTCTTTTATGCTCTTATTGATAGGGGACATCTAGTTAAATGGCCCAATTAAAAAAAAATCTGAGCCTTTTCCTATCTTATGTCATCCTCATTATCTCTGATTTCTTGACTGATGGTAGCCAGGAGCTGCTTGTGAAAACAAGTAACATGAAACTCTTGACAATTTCAGTCTTTTAGCCCTCTATCATGGTGTGGCCTATTGGCGCAGTACTGAGGATTTTGGTCTGCTTGATGTTAAGATGTAATCCAAATTGAAGGCTATAATCTTTGAATTTTTTCAGCAAGCACGTCAAGTCCTCTTTGTTTTCAGAAACAAGATCGTTTTGTTTGCATAATACAGGTTGTTGATAACTTTTTTTCTGATCCTAATGCAATATTCTTCTTCATAGTGTCCAGCTCCTTGAATTACTTTCACAGCATACAGATTAAATAGATGTAGACAAAAGATATATACCTGACATATTTCTTTATTTCTTGGCTTCTAGCATCTTAATGGTACCGTGTCTTGATGGTGGTCACATAAGGGAAGTTTTTGGGTCATATTTGATCTTTGTTACTGATCTCCAACCCCCCTCAAAAAACCCAAAAACCAAACGGACATCAGTTGAACTTTTAACCAAAGGTGGAGGCCTGCCAAAGGGTGTGTCTTTAAAATCCCATAGTGAGAGTTGGATCTGTGCCTGGAATAGAGCCACCACTCCATGTTTATTAATTTTAGAATGAATATTCTTTAAGTGATACAGCAATTTTTTGTCTTTTGCTGTATTGAAAAACTTGGAGTTGTTGTGATACTGAATACTGTGCCATGTTGTTGTTGTTATGTGCCGTCGAGTCGCCTGCAACTCATAGTGACCCTATGTACAACAGCCCTAAAC
>NW_006399904.1:4363342-4369462 GCF_000299155.1 Elephantulus edwardii | reverse complement strand
ACACGTGCTCGGAGTCCTCAAACCTACCATGCCTTGAGAAGAATAATGACTAATAGTATCATATATTTAATCCTATATCCACAAAATCCAGGAGTGTATATCATGTTGTTGCATGCCATCATGTTGGAACCAAACCAGAGCTGACCCTACAGTGAGTTTTCAGAGACAATTAACCACAACGGAGGGGATTCTCTATCCTTCTCCCTCAGACAAGCTGGTGGATTTGAACAATGTGACTGCAGGACTGCAGCACCGCTTTTTAATCCTAGGCCACCAGAGCACCCCATTATATCATATAGTTGTTGTTAAGTGCTGTTGAGTTGAGCATGACTCATAGTGATCCTACAAACAAAAAATCTGAACCCTGTTCTGTAACTATCATTGTTTCTCTAATGTTCATAGAGTTTCCAAAGGCAGGTTGTTTAGGAAGTGGATGCCAGTTCTGTTTCTAAGGCTATCTTAATTTGGGAGCTCTACCAAACATTGTCCACCTTGTGTAATGATTAGGGCATTTGACACACCAGGGGCACAGTGTTCAGCATCACAGCAAACCCAAGTTACTTCAATACAGGAAACTGACAGACCAGTGTTATACCACTTAAGAAAATGTTCTTCCCACCAGGCCAATTAACACCAGGCCAAGGGCCACAGTACAGAGGGCCCAACTGACTTGTAAATACAAAGGCCTTCATACTATGTCCTGATTAACTTAAATAATCCTGCCCACAGTTACTTGTTAGCTAAATTCAGGAAATCCAATCATCTCACATGAGACTGTGAAAGAAAAACAAAACAAAGCAAAGCAAACCACCACCGAACAATTTACACCTGACTTCAACTAAAACACGAGAACCTATCCACCAGAATCCAACTGCTTCACATATAAGCCTCCAAACAGGATAACATATAGTAGATAAATTAAATAATAAATAAGCAGGTACAAATAACTACATCTCCCAGAAGCCCATGGGTCAAGCTCACCTTCAAATCTTGGAGCTCAAATCACAGGGGACAGAAGGGCAGAGAATGAGCATACAATATGTGTGGGCAGAAAGTGTCTCAGCAGACCCCATACCATGCAGGTACAAACAACGTCTCCCAGAAACTCACAGATCAAGTCCATCTTCAAATCTTGGGGCCCTCTGGCCTGGAAGACAACATCATATACCTAATCTATAGGCATCATCAAAATCCCCTGGGCAGCATTTATAACATAAACTGAGGAGAAGATGCCCTAAGGCACAAGAAGTCATTTCTGGAGCAGAAGATCAAAATTCCTGAAGTCACGAGATGCTACCCACAAAGAAAGAAACTGGCAGCAGCTTGAGGAGTTAGAAACTACAGAAGCCCAGGAAGATTGACATATAAGCCATAACATCAAGGGCTGGATAGGGAGTATTGAGGTTGAATGGAGTAGGAGGGAGTAGATGTAAAATGCTAGTGGAACAGGAGAAAGAGGTGGCTCAAAACACACCTGGCAAGGGCGGGGACAACATAAAATCTTTTCCCCCCCTCTCTTATTGGGAAATATCTTTAATCTGCTCTTCTCTGTAAAATGCTTGTCTGTCAAATAATGTCTTAAATCTAAGCAATCAAATTAAGAAAGATTACAAAGAAGGATTGGCCATCCACTTCTGAAGTAGCAGGCCTTTGAAAACTCTATGTACAAGAGAGCACACTTACACCAGCAGATATAGCAACTGAGGCCGAGCCCTCAAGTATGGAAGCACAAAGGAGGAGGAACAGCTGGAAGCAGACACTAATGATTGAAACATGGAATGTGAGAAATATGAACGCAAGAAAATTGGATGTTGTTAAGAAAGAAATGGAAGGCATAAATAATAACATACTAGATAGTGATGAAATGAGATGGACTGGCATGAAACATTTTTTATTCAGAGGATCACATGATCTCCTATGCTGGAGAGGAAAAGATGAGTTAAAATGGGGTTGCTTTCATAGTTTAAAATGTGGTTTTTAGATCTATCTTGAAATCCAATGTGGTGGGTGACAAGATAATATCCATATACATACAAAGAAGTCCAGTGAATACCACCAAGATTCAAATATATGCACCAACAATCAGAGCCAAAGAGGTGGAAATAGGAAATTTCTACCAAATTTTGCAGTCACAGGTTTATCAGACATGCAATCAAGATGCATTAATAATAATGGGTGACTGGAATGCAAAAGTTGTAAATAGAGAAGAAGAATTAGCAGTTGGAAAACATGGACTTGATGACAGAAATTAAGCCAGAGATAGAATGATAGAATTTTGCACTATCAGTGATTTACTAATTGCAAATGCATTTTATAATAAACATAAACACAGACTATACATATGGTTTTCAGTTGATGGTATACATAGGAATCAGATGAATTACATCTGTGGAAAGAATCACTGGAGAAGCTCAAAATCATCTGTGAACACAAGGCCAGATGCTAATTGTGGAACAGACCACAAACTACTCATAGGAAAGTTCAAGGCGAAGCCCTTGTCTATCCCACCTAAATTCCAAAACCTTCTCAGGAACAGGTTTGAGGACTTGTACAATAATGAGCAAAGACTAGATGAGCTGTGGGAGGATATCAAGAATGTCATCCAGGAAGAATGCAAAAGATCATGACAAAGATAAAGGAGGAAGAAAAGACTAAAGTGGAAGGCAGAAAAAAATTTTAAATATTTCACTGGAGCACAAGAACTCAAAGCAAAGGGAAGGAATCAAGATACTAAGGATTTGAAAAGAAGATTCCAGATGGCAGCATGGGAAGACAAAGTAAAGTATTACAATGTAATGTGCAAGGAACTGGAGTCAGAATATCAAAAGGACTAAACTCGCTCAGCATTTCATAACCTGAAGGAACTGAAGAACAAATTCAAACCTTAAGTTGCAATACTTAAGGATGTTTTGGAAAGAATATTAAACGATGCAGAAAACTTTTAAAGAAGATGGAAAGAGTATATGGAGTCATTGTAAAAGGAATTGGTGGATACAGAAGAATTTCATGAAACAACATATGGTGATGACGGAAGAAGTTCAAGCTGCTTTGAAAAAAATGGCAGAAAACAAGGTCACAGGAATTGATGGTATACTGATTGACATATTTCAACAAATAGATGCTGTCCTGGATGTGCTCACCAAGTTCTGGCAAGAAATCTGGATGACGACTTCCTGGCCAACTGACTGGAAGAGATCAGTATTTATTCCCATTCCAAAGAAAGATGATCCAACGTAGTGTGAAAATTATTGATCAGTAGCACTGCTATCACATGCAAGCATGATTCTACTGAAGATTATCTAAAAATGACTGGGACAGCACATCAACAGAGAACTGCCTGAAGTTAAGACTGGGTTTGGAAGAGGCCGTGTTACTAGGGATATTATAGTGAATGTCATACGGATCTTGCCTGAAAGCAGAGAGTATCAGAGGAATAGCTATCTGTGTTTCATTGGCTATGCAAAGCAATTTGACTGTGTGGATCACAACAAACTGTGGCTGACTCTGAAAGGATTGGGAATCCTAGAACACTTGATTGCGTTTATGCAAAACCTATACTTGGACTGGGTGGCAGTCGTCAGAAACAGAGCAAGGAAACACTGCATGGTTCAAACTTGGAAAGGTGTATGTCAAGGATGTGTTCTATCTCCATCTCTTTTCAATCTATATGTGGAACAGATTATCTGTGAGGCTGGGTTCTATGAAGAGGAGTGTGACATCAGGATTGGAGGTAGACTTATCAACAATCTGTGATATTCAGATGACGCAATTCTGCTTGCTGAAACAGAGGAGCACCTGAAACCTTTGCTTTCAGAAGGTCAAAGACTGCAACCTTCAATATGGATTGAAGCTCAACATCAAGAATTAAAGATTTCACAACTAGGCTGATTGGCAGCATCATGATAGATGATGAAGAGATTGAGATTGTTGACAGCTTCAGTTTGCTTGGGTCTACAACAAAATCTTTGGTATCAGCACCTAGGAAATGAAAAGATTAATTTCATTGAGAAAGTTTGCTGTCAGAGACCTCTCCAAAGTACTGAAAAGCAATGATGTCAGTCTGGAGACTAAGGTACACCTGATTCAGGCATAGTCTTTGCAATTACTTGCTATGCATCACAGAGCTGGACAATGACTAGGGATGATAGAAGGAGAGTTGATGCCTTTGAACTGTGATGCTGCAGAAGAGTATTAAATATACGATGGACTGCTAGGAGATCAAACAAGTTCATCTTGGAAAGGGTGAAGCCAGGCTTCTCCTTGGAGGCAAGGATTCTGAAGCTTCGTTTAACATATTTTGGACATATTACAAAGTGTGATCAGTCCTTGGAGAAGGATGTCATGCTTGAGAGTGTGGAGACACAGCGCAGGAGAGGAAGACCCTCGATGAGATGGATTGATTCAGTCTCTAGGGTAATAGGGATAGGCATGTCAGAGACAGTAAGATTGGCAAGGGATAGAGCAGGAATTAGGGCTGTTGTACACAGGGTCACAAAGAGTCGTAGGTGACCTGATGTCACATAACAACACCACAACTGTTTATATTCGTTTGCATTCTCTGAAATACTCAGCAGACAGTTTTCATTACAATTTTTGTGTATTAATTTCCTATAACTACTGTAATAAAATACCATTCCCTGTATAATTTGTCCTGCTAAGATAAACAGCAGACTAGTTATGAGAAGCCTCAAATCAATGTAATCCCAAATGCTTAACCTGCTGTATAAGTCCATAGTTTCTAGTAACAGCTTTGTCTCTGGTTCAATTTTCCAATTCCTCTAAGGTTTGTGGGTTTGATTTCCTAGAAGGTCCCCCAGAGACTCAAGCCTCCAGAGAGTCAGTCAGAGTGATGACTCATGCGATTGCAGGCTGGAATTTTAGTATAAACTGGAAAGCAATAGGCCAGGGTGGATGCAACATGATGCTTAAATACAGTCATGCTACTAGTCCTGTGTTGTTGTTTTCACACATCACACACCCCTAGTGTGGAGAGTACTCTCTTCATATTGATTTCTCCAGCTGCTGCTGATTTGTGAGACTATGCTGATTTGCAAGGCCATGTGTTTGCAATTAAGGTAGAAAGAGACCAGAGGATGATAACTGTAACCGCTAAAAATAAAAATACAACTTTTAGGCTAACACCATAACCAGAAACTGTATAGCTTATAAAAACAAACACTTATAATCATCCAGTTATGGAAGGTAAGGGTCTAAAATCAGGTCATTGTCATAGTTATATTTACTTAGTATGAAGTTTCTAAGATAACTGTGTTTTCGTTGTTGTTGTTCTGTGCATTTAATCAACTGTGATTCATATCGACTCTATGTACAATGCTCTGAATCCTGCCCTATTCTGAGTCAGTCTCACTGTCTCCAACACACCTACTCCCATTATCCCAATCAACTCCCTTTATCCAGGGTCTTCCTTTCCTGTACTGTCCCTCCATTTCCCCAATCATGATGTCCCTCTCCAAAGACTGATCCTTCCTGGCGACAAGCCCCAAATAAGTGAGATTCAAAATCCTTGCCTCCAAGTATCAACTTGTTTTACCTTCTCCAAAACAGACTTGTTTGTTCTCTTGCCAGTTTACAATCTGTTCAGTATTCTTATCCAACATAAACAAAGCAGAGATTCTTCTTCTATTATCCTTTGTATGATTTTCTGATGATTAGTAAGTAAGTGTGAAGTCTGTGGTAGGATAAGGTGCACCTTAGTCTCTAGACAAACACCATTGTTTTTCAGAACTCTGACAACAGATTTTCCTAATGCAGTCCCAAGAGTGTTGACCATGGAACTAAGGAAGGTGAAATTGTAAGCAAACTCAGTTTCTACTCTCTCAAGTTGCTGTCAATTGGCCCAGTGGCAAGGATCTTTGTTTTCTTGATGTTGAGTTTCAATCCATATTGCAAACTAGATAGCTGACCCTCTAGTGTATTTTCAGAGGCAGTTAATCTCATGGGAGGATGCTGTCAATCTTAAAGGTACATGGTTTGATTTGACTAATTGCTTCATCAGGAAAAGGTGGACGATCTCCACTCATGCGTTTTATTACCTCTAGAAAACCAATAGAGGCTGAGCTATGGGTCAATTTCAACATGATGGGTACTTGTTTTCATAAT
>NW_006399904.1:4348191-4361795 GCF_000299155.1 Elephantulus edwardii | reverse complement strand
GCCAAGATCCATTTAACATTATCTACAATATCCCTATTACCACAGCCTCTTCTAAACCCAGCCTGAACTTCAGGCAGTTCTCTGTTGATGTGCTATTCCAGTCGTTTTTTGATAATTCTCAATAGAATCTTGCTTGCATATGATATTAATGATATTGTTTGATATTTTCTGCACTCTGTCATATCACCTTTTTGGAATAGGAACAAATATAGATCTCTTACAGTCAATTGGCCAGGTCATTGTCCTCCAGATTTCTTGGCACAACTTGGTGAGCATATCCAGGACAGAGTCTGTTTGTTGAAATATGTCGTTCAGTATGCCATCAATTCCTGGGGCCTTGTTTTTTGCCATTTCTTTCATAGCAGCTTGGCCTTCCTCCTTTATCAACATAGGATTTTGCTCATATGTTGTTTCATGAAATTCTTCTGTGTCAACCAATTCCTTTCAGTACAATAACTCTGTATAATCTATCTTCCTTTAATGTTTCCTGAATCATTCAGTATTCTTCCCCTAGCATCCTTAAGCATTGCAACTTGAGGATTGAATTTGTTCTTCAGTTCCTTCAGCTTAAGAAATGCTCAGTGAGTTCAGTCCCTTTGATTTTCTGACTCAAGCTCTTTGCACATTTCAATACTTTGTCTTCCCATGCTGCTCTTTGAAATCTTCTGTTCAGCTCCTAATTACTTGATTTCTCCCCTTTGCTTTGGATTCTCAGCACTCTAGTGCAATATTCAGAGTCTCTTCCAACATCAATTTTGGTCCTTTCTTCCTCTTCTACTTTTGTAATGACCTCTTGCATTCTTCATGGATGATATTCTTTATGTCTTCCCACAGCTCATCTAGTCTTCATTCACTGGGTTTCAAGGTCTCAAGCCTATGCTGAGACGGTTTTTTGAAATTCAAGTGAAATAGACTCCAGGTCAAATTTTGGTTCCTGTTGATGTGATTTAGTTTTCTTTAACTTCAGCTTGAACTTGCATATGAGTTGTTGGTGATCTGTTTCCACAATCAGCACCAGGACTAGTTTTCACATCTTATACTGATATTTTCCAGTGATTTTTCCCCCCACAGATGTAGTTAATCTGATTCCTATGCATACTATCAGGTAAAATCCATGTGTACAAGCTGCAATTTTTGTTTCTTATAATAAGTATGCTGATAAGGAAAATATTTTTCAAAACTATCATTCATTGGATATTGGTTTTCATATTGTTAGGTGCTATCAAGTTGTGGCATCCACTTCCTAAACAACATGCCTCTGGAAACTCTATGAACTTTGATAAATGTCTATGGTTGTAGAGGGGCTTCAGGCCTTTTTGTTCATAGGGTTGCTATGATTTGTACTAGCAACAACAAAAACTTCAAGTTGTTTAAGACTCACAAAAGTCCTATGAAAAAACAAACCTAAAAGTTATCTTCTTATCCTGTAACACATTTGCAATAACTTGACATTTCTCAAACAGAATGAACTGAAAAAACAATTCAAACCTCAAATTGCAATACGGTTACTGTTACTGGCAAAATCTTGAATGATTCAAAGAGCAACAAAAATGATGACAAGAATACACAGATTACCAAAAATGATTGGCAACAATGAAAAATTTTAGGAAGAACCATATAAACAAGAGTCAATGGTAATAAAGGGAGAAGTTCAAGGTATTTTGAAGGCATTGACAATAAATAAGGTCCCAAGAATTTATGGAATACCAATTGCCACGTCCCAACTAACAGATGAAACCCAGAACATGTTCACCAGTTTATGTCAGAATATTTGGGGGGCAGCTACCTGGATGACTGGATGCAAAAGATCAATATTTGTTCTCCTACCCAGGAAAGGTGACCCAACAGCATATGAAAATTATAGAATAAATCACTAATATTGCATTCAAGCAATTGCTGAAGATCACCCATAAACAGACATAACATTACATTGATAGAAATTGCCAGAATTTTAGGCTGGGTTTCAAAAAGGCCCTGGCACCAGGGATTGCTGATATTAGATGGAACCTGACCAAAAGCAGAGAATAACAGAAAAAAAAAAGTCTATTTGTGTTTTATTGACTATTCAAAGGCATTTGACTGTATAATTTATAACAAACTATGACTGACTTTGAGAAGCATGGGAATCCCAAAACACTTAATTGTACTCATGTGAAGTCTATACCTAGACCAAGAATCTTTTGTCTGAACAGAGTAAGGAAACTGTGCAGAATTCAAAACTAGGATGGGTCTGTGTCAAGGCTATATAATTTTCCATACTTATTTAATCTGTTTGATGAGCAAATAATTCTTGATGCTTGACTCTATGATGAGAAATCTGGCATCAAACTTAGTTAAAAGTCTTTTTAACAACCTGTATTAAGCAAATGATGCAATGCTGCTTGCTGAAAGTGAGGAGGACTTGAGACACTAGCTACAGAAGATCAAGGGCTACAGTCTCCAATATGGATTATATCTCAAGAGCAAGAAAATGAAAATCCTCATCATTGGGCAAATAAGCCCTATGGCAATAGATAGAGAAAGGATTGAAGTTATAAATTATTTTATATTGTTTGGATTCACAATCACAATTCACTGCTTGGTACCAGCAGTGAGAAGATCAGGAGAACATTGGGCAATTTCACTGTTGGAGATTTCTTCAAAATATTGTGCAACAGTAATGTCCGTTTGAAGACTAAGGTGAGCCTGATCCAGGTCATGGTATTTCAAATAACTTGGCATGTGTCCGGGAGCTAGACAATGAATAAAAATGACAGAATAATTGAAGGAGACAAAAGACTTTTTCTTCTTTATGCCTTTGAGTTGTGATGTTAGAATACTGAATATTTCATGGAGTACCAAAAGAGTAAACAGTTCCGCAAGCAGTCTTAGAAAAAGTGCAGCCAGACATAAATATGGCAAGGCTTTGTGGCTCATATTTTGGGCATATTGCTAGAAATCACTATTCCTTGAAGAGGAACATTATGCTAGGAAAGATGAAGAGTCAGAAAAGAAAGAAAGGCCCTGAACTAGATAGACTGACACAATAACTGCAGCAATGTGCTCACATGTGTCAGAGATTATGAGAATGGCACAGAATAGGACAGGGTTCAGGTTTCTTGTTCATAAGGTAACTATAAATTGCATTCAACTTGTTGGAATCTAACAACCACAACAGCAATTACAGTTGTTATATCAAATCATCTTGTCGAGAGTCTTTCTTTCTTTCTCTGACTCTCCACAATTTTCAGCATGAGGACTTTTCCCTAGCATTGACTCATCTTGAGCTAACAAGCTCAAAGTTTATAACACAGGCTCACCATTCTTACCTCTAAAAAGCAACCTATTTGTACTTCTTCTAAGATCGACTTTGTTCTTTTGACAGTATACGAAATATTCAGTGCTCTTACCTAATTCTAATATTCTAAAGCATCAATTTATGTCATCCTAATTTTTTATCCAACTTTCAGATGTGTAGGAAACAATAAAAAATACCAGACTTTTATCAGGATTGCTTTAGTCTTGTTTTTTGTTTCACTTTTCTTTAATATTTTTTTTCTTTGTACCTTCTATTTTATTGGTGCACATACAATAATTAATTTACCTTTTGTTTCTCTCATGTATATTGTGTTTTACACAATATTTCATTTACATTGCTTTATATACATTCATATACATTCTAATTTCTATAATTAATTACTATACATTCTAATTTCTGTTAATCTATGCCTATTTTTACTTCAACTTTTTGAGTCCCCATTGAATCCTTCCTGTTTCTTCTTTCCCTGTACCCCATCTACTCAGTACACTCTGAGATTCTCGTGATTTCCACACTCCCCCCTTCTCTCCTTTCCCTTTTCCCTTTCGGACACTTATACATAGTTTACAAGTTATCCTTCTACTTTGACAATAATGGCCTTATTCAATATTTGTCTTTATGTGATTGTGGTGGTTCAGTCAGCATAATGCTTTCTAGACTCTCTGATGTTTAGCTTTTAATGAAATTATTGTTCATTAGTTCTGTACAGTATTCTATTGTGTGAGTGTATTAGAATTTCTCAAGCCATTTGTTGATGGATATTTGGGCTGTTTCCATTTTCTTGCTGTTGTGAATAGTGCTTCTATATGCATAGGTATACATACCTCTACTTGTGTCTAATTTGCTTGGGATGTATTCTTTAGGGAGTATTGGATAGTTTAATCATATCAGATTTCTAGTTTCTGGTTTTTGAGGAAATTCCAAACTGTCTTCCAGAATGATGGCAATTCCACCAGCAAGCTCTACACATCCTCTCCAAAACGTATTATGTGTTGTCCTGTTAAAGTTTGCTACTGATACTGGGATGAGACGGCATCTCATTTTGGTTTTGATTTACATCTCTCTGATTACCAGCGATTTTGAGCATTTTCTCATGTGTTTCTTGACCATCCAAACTTCCTTAGTGAAAAATCTTTTCATGTCTTTTCCTTAATTTGTCATTGGGCTATTAGGCCTTTTCTTGAGGAAGCTCTGTAGTATTCTGTACACTTTCATTATGAGACCTGATCTGAAATTTCATTTGTCAAAGTTTTCCCCCCACCCCGATCTATAGGTTTTCTTTTCACTCTATTAGAAGAAACTTTAGATATATACAGGGACTTTTTTTATTATTCTTTTTAGAATGTCACATTTGTCAATATTATCTTCTCCTGGTAATGCATTTTTGGCTAGATTTGCAAGTCTATTTGTACCATAGGCTAGAGCTTCTAAATTTGTTCCCACTTTGTCTCTTATGGTACTTATGGTTTTGTGCTTTATCCCTAGGCCTGTGATCTACCTTGAGTTGATTTTTGTGTATGTTGTGAGATAGGGATCCTGTTTCTATATTCTGCAAGTGGATGACCAGTTTTGTCATCACCATTTGTTGTAGAAGTTGACATTTCCCCATTTATTTTATTAGTAGATTTTGATTTCTTGTAAAACACCAATTGATTCAAGATAGTTTGATTGATTGCTGGTTTCTCAATTTTATTCCTTAGGTATATGTTTCTTTGAGTTGTGCTGGAGAAGAGTATTGAACATATCATGCATTGCTTAGAGAACAGGTTTATTGTGGAGAGGGTGAAAACAAGGCTGCTCCTTGACGGCAAGGATTTTGGTGCTCCATCTTACATAATTTGGGCATGTGGCCAGGAAGAATCAGTCCCTGGAGAAGGACATCATGCTTGGAAGGGTGGAGGGATAGTGTCTGAGAGGAAGACCTCAGATGAGCTGGACTGACATAGTAACTGGAATAATGGGGACAGTTGTGTCAGAGACAGTGGTACTGGCTTTAAATAGAGCAGAGTTCAGAGCTATTGTGTATTGGGCCACTATGAATTGCAGTGGCCCAGTGGTATATAAAAATAATTTATTATCCCAATCACTGAATCAATACATCTCACTGAGGGTGTTCCTCTCTTGTGCTGTCCCTCCACCCTCCCAAGCATGATGTCCCTCTCCAAGGACTGGTTTCTCCTTGCAACATGTCCAAAGTATGTCAGACAAAGCTTCAGAATCCTTGCCTCCAAGGAGCAGCCTGGTCTCACTCTCTCTAGGATGAACCTATTTGTTCTGCTAGCAGTCCCTGGTATAGTCAATACTCTTCTCCAGCATCACAGCTCAAAGGCATAAATTCCCCTTCTATTCTCTCTAGTCATTATCCAGCATTCTGATGCATAGAAAATAACTGCAAAGACTAATGGCCTGGATCAGGCACACCTTAGTCTCCAGACAGTTATTATTGCTCTTCAGTACTTTGAAGAGGTCCCTGATAGACGACTTTTTCAATATAATTTGTCTTTTAATTTCCAGGCTGCTGGTACCAAGAGTGTTAACTGTGAAGCCAAGCAAACTAAAGCTGTTAAAAAATCTCAATCTCAATCTCTTCACTGTCTATCATGATGCTGCCAATTGGCCTAGTTGCAAATATCTTATTCAATAGTTTTAAAAAATTCATCAAATATTGTATACATGTATTCACATTAACATTTAGATATTTCCTATAGATTCTTTAAATTCATGAATTTTAATTTTACACTAGTTATTTACAAAATTCAACTACATTGTTTTCAAGAACAGATTCTTTCAATTTCCTTCACCCCACCATCTACTTATACAGCTTCATGATCAATCTCCCCTCCCTCTGTACATCCTCATCCCTCTGCTTCCAGCCTCTTCCACCTCTATTAGAACCTTATACTCATTCTACATTAATAGTTTTATACAATATTTATCCTTGTGAGACTGAGTTTGTTCACTCAGCACAATATTCTCTAGTCCCTCTCAAGTTAGGTAATAATTTACAAAATCGTTGCTCCTGTGTGCTGCATAGTATTCCACTGTGTGAATATACCACAACTTCTCAATCCATTCATTTGTGGGTAGATATTTTGGCTGTTTCCATGTTCTTGCAGTGGTCAATAATACTGCTATGGACATTGGTGTACAAATCATGGTTTGTGCCTCAGTTCTCATTTTCTCAGGGTATATTCCAAGTAGTGTAATAGCTAGGTGAAATCTGAATATATCATTATGATTTTTTATGTTTTGAAGGAAAATATCTAAAGTGAATATATTATTGGTCATACAAAATTTTATCATATGAATTCTGGCTTCATTTCTACCACTAAATTCCAACCACAAATCCTTCCTTTTGTCATACTTTTGTATTCACTAGTTATTGCAAATGAGTATTAAACATTCAATCCATTTTGTAATTGCAGAACTGGTGGAAATCCTCAATTTTATCTTGATTGTAGTTGTTATTTGGAAAATTTGAGTAATAGTCATATTATCATTTCTTCCTTGTATGTGTATGGATATTATCATCTAATGTACATCATTGGGCCTCAGAATAGTCCTTGAAATGTTGTTTTGAATGATGAATGTGAAACCATTCTGTTTGTCATTTCCTGCATGGCTGACTATACGATTGTCTAATTCAAAATAGCCAATATTAGTCAATTTCAGCTCATTAATGCCTAGGATATCAATCTTTCTTTGTTCACTTTCATTTTTTTGACAACTTCTAATTTTCCTAGTTGTGTATTTCATACATTGTACATTCCAATTACTAATGGATGTTTGCTGCTGTTTCTATTCATATTGAATCCTTTTACATCCACTAATGAATTCGATGAAAGCTTTACTCCATTTTCGCCATTAAGGCAGACTTTAATTTGAAGAGATAATTTTCCTTAGTTGCAATTTCTATGGATTCCAACATGAGGGCCTCGTCAGACAGTGTTCTACCATTGTTCATTTGTCTATCAGTTTGTGGTACTTTAGTGAATTGTGTGTTCTGCTGCTACATACCTATTTTTATAACAATAGTCTTATGCAGTATTTGTTATGAGGAATAATTTTTAAAGATATTTAATTCTGTAAGGGACAAGTACACTCCCTGTAGGAATAGTTATGTAATTCTGTTTACAAACTCTTTTTATGTCTATATAGAGAGCTCTTGTGAGGGTAAGGAGTTGTGCTATAACCTCAAAAGCACTTGGTTTGAACCTGCCAACTTCTCTGTAGAAGGTGAACAGTCTCCTACTGTGGGCTTTGAAGCATCAGAAAACCTGCCAGAGGGTCTTCTATGAGTGTGTTCTAAGTGTGTTATTGATGGCACACAATAACAACATTGTGAGCCTAAGAGGTTCACAGGAGTCATATAAGCAATTACAATGATTGCTAGTACATGCCATTATGTAATTTAACAAATGAGAAAGTAGAGTTTAAATTCGCCTAACGTCCCAAAGAAAGCAGTCAGTAAGAACCCTGAATGAAATTGAGAAAAAAAAGATTTTAAATCCAGGATGTTTTCCATGTCCTTACATTATACACAATTTCTTGTCAGTAACTACCATTTTAACATACTTTTTATTGAGGTAGTCAGAAAATGTCTTTGAAGCTTTGTGTGCATATTTCAAATCCATTAATATTTAAGAAATAATCATAGGGTCCCACAATTTGATGGATGGAGGAAATGATGGGTAAAGGAAAAGGGAAAGAAACAATGTGAAAAAGCAATATTTAATAACTTCACGAACTTTGTAAGTAAACCAGTATAAAATTTTAAAAAATAAAAAGAGTAATTACTATGAAAAAATTTTAAAATGTTGCTGTTTGAATTTCTTAATTCCATTTACTTGTCTTTTATGCTGTCAATTATTTTGTCATTATCACTATTATGTTTAGGATTGAGTTAGCTTGCTTTCTCTTTAATATAAGGTATGTAGTTTTCTGAAAGAAAAGGCATTTGTTTAAATTAATGTGATGATTGCTTTAGTTTAAAGTCATATTTATCTTGAAGTTATTCCTAAAATATTTTAATATTACTACAGTTTTATAAAGTGGAAAATAATGTAATATGTATTATTTTATAAAAGTATATAGACGACTAAGATATAGGCGATAACATTTTTTTTTCATCACAACAGCCCATCAAGACTTTTCTGTTGCTCTCACTCTTTCTCTTTTTCAGGGTTAAAAGTAGGTAGGGAAAGTGGGGTCACTGAGAGTTACAGTGATTCCTAGTCTAAAAATGTAATAAAAATGTCATTTTCCAAGCTTTCCATGTGGATTTTAACTACTTTCGCTTTAGTGACATAAGGTGTGTTTAAAGGCTAAAAATAGGACACACATTTCCCCAAGGATTTAATTAATAAGTGAAGTAGAAGAAACAATAAATTATAATGTTTCCCTTTAATTGTATCATTAATGAGTTAATCACATTTTCTCAAGATTGGTGCATTATGAATAAAATTAGTTATAGACTCATTGTTTGCTTAACTTTGGTGTAGTAGAATATTTTTTAATGGAATAATACAAATTCCTGCACTTATTTAAAGCAAATAGGGAGGAATAGGGCACCAGGATTGGAGGAAGACTCATCCACAACCTGCATTATGCAGATAACACAACCTCTCTTGCTGAAAACTGAGAAGGGCCTAAAGCATTTGCTACAGAAAGCTAAGGACTATAAACTTCATCAGCATCAAGAAAACAAGGATTTTCACCACTGGGTCAATTGGCAGTAATATGATAGATGGAAAAGAGATTGAGAATATTAACAATTTCAGCCTGCTTTGTTTCACAATCAACACTCTCAGCACTAGCAGTAAGGAAAACAAAAGGCAAAATACATTAAGAAAATATATTGCCAGGGACCTCTCTGAAATGCTGAAGAGAAATGATGTACATCTGGATATTAAGGTGCTTCTGATATAAGCCATGGTCTTCCCAATTGCTTGCTATACATCAGAGAGCTGGACAATGATCAAAGATGACAGAATAAACTATACCTTTGATTTATGGCACCGTAAAAGAATATTGTAAAGCAAACAGGTTTGTCTGGAGGAGGTGGAACCAAGCTACTCCTTGGAGACAAGGATTTGGAGACTTTGTCTTATGTTCTTTGGACATGTTGCCAGGAGGAGTCAGTCCTTGGAGAAGGAAGTCATGCTGGGAAGGGTAGAGGGACAGCAGAAGAGAGGAAGACCACAGATTAGATGAATGGATAAAGTAACACAGTAAGGTAAGTGTGTCAGAGGCAGTGAGATTGTCTCATGATAAAGCAGGTGCATAGAATTGCTATGAGTCGTAATAAAAATTGAGGGCACATAGCACAACAACGTTCATTCACCACGAGGAACCGTTGTCTTCTATTCACAAGAAACCTACCTCAACCAGAGTGATAGAGTTTGTAACCACTGAGAAATTTCAAAAAAGGAAGAATCATTAGATATACAAACATATGTTTAGAATATTGCATCCGTGAATACAATAACTTTTTTTTTCCAAAAATTGACTTTGCTATAATTCTACAGTACGACTTTCTCTTTCGGAAAAAGTTTTATATGTGCACAGGGTTTTAATCTTCAAAATGTTCCATTCATCAGTTTTATCCTCTCCAGATTGTGTATTTCTGCCTGTATTTAGCAGTGTCTTTATACCATAGACTAGGCTGTCAAAACTTGATCCCAGTTTGTCTCTGATGAACTTTATGGTTTCAGGCTGTGCTCCGAGGTCTCTGATCCACCTTGAGTTTATTTTTGAGTGTAATGTGAAATGTGGATCCTGTTTCAGATTTCTGCAGGTGGAAGTCCACTTCTGCCAACATCATATGTTGAAGATATTATTATTTCCCCATAAGATAGGTTTTGTTTCCTTGTCAAATATCAGTTGGCCAAAGATAGATAGGTCCATTTCTGGGTTCTCAATTCTGTTCCATTGGTCTACGTGTCTGTCATTGTACCATACCATGCTGTTGTGGTTATTACTGCCATGTAGCAGGTTTTGAAGTCAGGGAGTGCTTTGCTTCCCATTTCATTTTGTTTTTCAGAAGTGTTTTGCTTACTCGGGGTCTCTTTCTGCAATTCCTATTTCGAAAATTTCATAGTGGCAGTGATATCAAATGGCCATGTATGGTCTGTTAAACACAGTTTTGAATCACACAGATTAGAATAGTGAAATGTATGAGCTTCGGTTGTGGAAAGAAATAAACATAACAGTAACCAGTGTTAGTCACAGGTTCTGCACTGATAATTGTTTTACAAATAAGAGCATAGGCAAATTGTGTCAAAAACCCTGGCAGCATTAAATTACAAAGAAATCATTTGCCTGGAAATGTCTACTAGAAAATCGGGCAGAAACCTCCTACAAAATGCTATAGATATCAGCAAGCAGGGAAAATAATTTATATGTGAGCAAAACAGATAGTTATGACTAAAATGGTGGGTAAGAATTGAATATTACTGTATTCATGGGGAAAAAAAAACAGGCAAACCAGTGATTTAATCTCATTTGACTCAGCAAGTATATAGGAGAGAGTAGACGGCTGCCATATCATTCTACAGAGCAGTTGGAGGTTTCAAACCACTTCCCTTTCAGGATCATTGTTGTTGCTGATTGCCTTCGATTTGATCATGACTCATAGTGACCTTATGAACAAAAGATCCAAAGACTTTCTATAAGTATTATAGTTTCTCAAAATTAACAGTTTCCAGGGACATGTAGTTTAGGAAGTGGATGCCACGCCTGCTTTCAAACCTGTCTTAAACTGGAAGCTCCACCAAAAACTGACCACCATATTGTTGTTGTTAAGTGACGTCGAGTTGCTTGCGACTTATAAAGACCCTATCTACAAGAGCCTTAAACCCTGCTCTGTCCTGTGCCAATCCCACGATCACCAACACACCTACCCCCACTAATCCAGTCACAAATCAATCCACCTCATAGAAGGTCTTGCTCTCCTGCACTGTCTCTCCAAACTCCCAAGCATGATATCCTTCTCCAAGGACTAATCTCTCCTTGCAATATGCCCAAAGTATGTCAGACAAAGCTTCAGAATCCTTGCCTCCAAGGAACAACCTGATTTAACCCTCTCCAAGATGACCCTGTTAGTTTCTTAGCATTCATGGTATATCCAATACTCTTCTCCTGCACCACAGCTCAAAGGCATCAATTCTCCTTCTATCCTTTCTAGTAATTGTCCATCTCACTGATGCATAGCAAGTGATTACAAAGACCATGGCCTGTATCAGGAACACCTTAATCTCCAGAGTGACATCATTCCTCTTCAGTCCTTTGGTGAGGTCCCTAAAAACAGACTTTCCCATTGCAATACATTTTTTCATTTCCTAGCTGCTAGTGACAAGAGTGTTGATTGTGGAGCCAAACAAACTAAAGCTGTGAACAATCTCAATTTCTTCATCATCCATCCTAATGTTGTCAATTGGCCCAGAGGTGAGAATCTTTGTCTTCTTGATATTGAGCCTCAGTCCATATTGAAGACAACAGTCCTTGACGTGAAGGCCAGATGAGTTACGGGAGGATATCAAGAGTATCAACGAGGAAGAGTGCAAAAGGGACATTACAAAGACAGAGAAGGAAGAAAAGACAAAAATGGCTGTCAGAAGAAACTCTGAATATTGCAGTAGAGTATCGCAAAGCCAAAGCACAGGGAAAATTCAAGATGTTAGAGAGCTGAACAGAAGATTTCAGAAGGCAGTGCACTAAGACAAATTAAATATTACAATGATATATGCAAGGAGCTGGAGTCAGAAATCAAAAGGGATGAACTCACTCAGCACTTCTTAAGCTCAAGGAGTGGAAGAACTAGTGGTATACTTAAGGATGCTTTGGGCAGAGTATTAAAAGAAGATGGAAAGAGCATACAGAGGGACTGGACTGAAAGGAATTTGCAGACACAGAATTTCATGAAACAACATGTGAAAAAGAGAATTTAATGATGAAGGAAGACCTTCAAGCTGCTTTGAAGGAATTGGCCAAAAATAAGGCCCATGGAATACGTGGTATACTAATTGACATATTTCAACCAACAGATGCTGCCCTGGATGTGCTAAGCAAGTTGTGCCAAGAAATCTGGAGAACAACCACTTGGTCAACTGACTGGAAGAGATCTATATTTGTTCCCATTACAAAGAAAGGTGACCCAACAGAGTGTGGAAATTATTGAAGATTATCGTTGATATCACATGCAAGCAAAGATTCTGCTGAAGATTATCCAAAATGGACTGAAATAGCACAATAGAGAATTGCCAGAAGTCCAAGCTGGGCTTAGAAGGGGTCATGGCACTAGGGATGTTATAGCTAAGGTTAGATAGATCTTGCCTGAAAGCAGGGAGTACAAGAGGAATGTCTGTGTTTCATTGATTATGCAAAGGTGTTTGACTGTGTGGATAATAACAAACTGTGGCTGACTCTGAGAAGAATGGGAATCACAGAACATTTGATCATTCTGAAGCAAAACCTATACTTGGACTAGGAGGCAGTCATCATAACAGAGCAAGGAAATACTGCATGGTTCAAAATTGGGAAGGGTGTGCACCAGGGATGTGTCCTATCTTCATAACTTTTCAACCTATATGCAGAACAGATTATCTGCAAGGTTGGCCTCTACGAGGAGAAGTGTGGCATAAGGTTTAATGGAAGATTCATCAGCAATCTGTGCTATGCAGATGACACAATCCTGTTTGTTCACCATAGGCAACCATTATGACATTTGACACCCCAGTGACACAAGGTCAGCATTACAACAACCCTAGGATACCTCAGTAGAGCAAATTGACAGAAGAGTGTTGTACTATTTAGAAGACTGTTCCTCCAAAATGTAATAACAACCAACTTTTAAATAAAAAAGTCCTCCTCTAGGTCTTGTTGACTTTAAACAAGAGGTTTAAATAAAAAGACAACCAATATAGTATATTACTGTTGTTATGTGCCGTTGAGTTACCTCTGAAATGGACTCTATATGCAGCAGCTCTGAATCTCTGATAATGTGACACTTCTTTTTCTGATATGCTACTGCCTGATGAGTCCTTAAATTACGGAAACAAAACTGGGAAAAATCTGACTCCTCAAAGTAGATTTACCTTAATGACATGAATGGATTAAGCCATTTGGAACTTTAATTTACTCATGTAGCAAGACGAAAAATTAGAATAAAAAGCTGTAAACATTCATTAATAAAACAGAAAATGTACTGTGCAAACTAAATCTAGGAAAATTGGAGTTAATAAAGAAATTATATGTGATGTACTAAAGATTTATATCCTGGTTATTTATGAGCTGAAATTATCTGGTT
>NW_006399904.1:4341696-4343522 GCF_000299155.1 Elephantulus edwardii | reverse complement strand
GCTGTTATCCGAGGTGACCTTGCCCAGTGCCGCCTTCTCCCTCCCTCTCTGGCCGGGTTTCGCTGTGTCTGACCTGGAAGACGCCTTCTTCTGCTGTTATCCGAGGTGACCTTGCCCAGTGCCGCCTTCTCCCTCCCTCTCTGGCCGGGTTTCGCTGTGTCTGACCTGGAAGATGCCTGGAAGACTATTTAAATTTATGCACTAAACACAGATCCCAAAAGGTGACTATTTCTACCAGATTTGGCAGATTGAATCTTACCTAAAATATAGTTACATGTAAAACAGTGAAATTTAAAATCAGAAATTAGAAAAGCAAATTTGGTGACAAAGAAGGATCAACAGTTTAAAAATATGACTTTTGCGACAGAAATTATGATGGACATCACATGATATTTTCTGGTATGCCCAGCAGTAGTTAATTTCAAGTATCTTTATTCAACATCAGTGGTGAATATAGCCCATAGCTTTGCTAGATGAAAGACATGGAACTCAACTCTCCACATTTGTGGACAATATTAGTGGAGAATCTCAATACCACCAAAAAGAACAGGGTATGACTATAGAACTAAATACCAATTGCTAATATGCAAGTTCAAGTTGAAGCTAAAGAACATTAATCACAATCACAAATCTATGAGATCCAATAATGACCTTTTATATGTTGTTGTTTGTACTTATTGTCAAGTCAAAATCAATTAATAACTGACCCTCTCATGGATTTTTCAGAAGCTATAAATCTCACTGGAAGAGAATTCCAATCTTTCTTCTGTGGAACAGTTCATAGATTTGAACCTTCTGCCTTTCGGGCGGCAGTGTAATTCCTGATCACTAAATCACCAGAGTTCCCTTAAGTAAATCCTACTTGAATTTACAGATCTTTACTATCTCAACACTTGATTTGACACATTTAACATCCGAGGACTAAGGCCAGAGGATATGTGAAACAGTATTGATGATATAGCACATGAATAAAGAAAAATATTAGTTAAAATGTAGAAAATAAAGAAGTGACCAAAAATGTATGTCAAGCAGACTCTAAACTTTGCTCTTAATGTCGAGTAGCTAAAGTGAAAAGAAGATATGATGAAATAAGATAATTAAATAGAAAGTTTCAAAACATGACTTGAAAATACTAACTAGTTCAAGCAGTATAATGCAATTTGCAAAGACTAGTTTTAGTTATAAAACCAAAAAAGAAACATATTTGACATTTCTCCAGTTGAAAGAACTGAAGCATAGATGTAATTATTTAATTGTGGTCATGAAGAATTCTATGGGCAAAATAACAAATGACTCAGGAAGCATCAAGGAAGATGGAAGGAATGCATAGACTCATTGTACCAAAAAGATTTGATGTTACGTCATTTCAGGAGATAGTATATTATTAAAAAATGAAAAGATGGTATTGAAGAAAAAAGTCCAAGACACACTGGAAAGATATTGTTAAAAATGATTCTAGGAATTATGAAAATATTAATGTATATGTTTCAACTATTGAATGTAATATTGAAAGTGCTTACACTTCTATGTAAAGAAATATATAATAAGGGAGCTCTGGTGGCCTAGTGACAAGAACATGAACTGCAATCCCAGAAATACACAGTTTGAATACACCAGACGCTCTGCTAGAGAAGGCGGGGCAGTCCTCCTGTACCAGTCAGATAGAATCTGACTGTACACACACACACACAAAATAATAAAACAGTGCTTGCTTCGGCAGCACATATACTAAAATTGAAATAATACAGAGAAGATTAGCATGGCCCTTGTGCAAGGATGACACACAAATTCGTGAAGCGTTCCATATTTTTAGACCATAACTGCCA
>NW_006399904.1:4336795-4341072 GCF_000299155.1 Elephantulus edwardii | reverse complement strand
GAAGTCAGGATTTTGACAATTTATTAGCTGTAACCAAATACTCAGGAATGGTAAATTTAGAAAAATAGTCTCAGGGAACATTTAGATCAATTGGCATTTTATAGTTTACAAAGATAGCATTATATTTCCTACTTTGGTGAGTAACAACTAGGGTATTTAAAACTTGCAAGTGCTAATATAATTAATGATATATTCTTGTCAGAGAAAAGAAGAAAATAAAAATAATAAATGGAAAAAACAATTCAAAGAAAGAATTATTGTCATTATTTGCCATTGAGTTGGTACCAACTCATAGTTGATTCTCCATAGGGTTTTCAGAGGATGAAAATTGTACAGGAGATTGTCCATTTGTCTCTTGCAGATCAGCTCGTGAATTTGAATCACCTTGGCTCTAGGCAGGCAGCACAACTCCTTACCCACTATGCCAACAGAGCTCCATAATAAACTAATGAGTGAGTGTTGCTGAGATTAGCACAGTAAACGTATCATGCAAATCAGACCCTCTACTATTATGACATTAGACATTGTCAGTACCCAATTACCGTAACTGTTTCTTCTGATTAAAAAAAACAGTAAAAGGTACATAACAGGATGCAGGTAAATTAAAATATAGAAAATTAAATTGAAAATTATAGAAAAAAACAAAATTTACTATAGATACTGATGGAATTGCTGAAGTTATACCCTGATTCATTCTTCAAGCCTGTGGCTGAATCCTTATCTTTTGGCTAAACAATGATTAAGGAACCCTGGTAGCTTAATAGTAAAAAGAAGCACTGCAATCCAAAAGGCTCAATAGTTTGAACCCATCAGCTGCTCCACAGAAGAAGATGGACAGTCACCTCCTATAAGATTAACTGCCTCTGAAAAGCCAATGGAGGGTCAAGTATGAGTTGGTTCCAACTCGAAAGCACACAATAATTACTGTAAAATAAGAAGTTGTCAGTATCTGATTGCTATAACTGTTTCTTCTCAAAAAGATGACAGTAAAAAGGAACTAAACAGGACAAGAGAAAAATTTTAAAACATAGAAAACCAATTTAAAAAATCATGAAAAAGTATATTTACTAGGTAATGGGGACATACGTGTTAGAGACAGTAAGATTGACAAGGGACAGACCAGGGTTTAGGGCTGTTGTACATAGGGTCACTACGAGTCACAGGTGACTAGAAGACACATAACAATAACAACAATTAAGTCTAATAGATACTGATGGAGTTCCCAAGACGAGGCTGTGTCCTTATTCACTCTTCAAGTCTGAAGCTGTCCACTTATCTTTTAGTTAAACTGTGAATAGGCCTATATAGTAAATAATAACCTCAGGAAAGAACAAAGAATATGTATAACCTATCATCTAAAACCAAAAGGGAAACATCTTTCCTCCAACAGTCACACAAATGCACACATGCTCCACTAAGAAGGCAGGTAGGAGGGGACTGGAAAGAAAAAAATAAATATGAGATACTCAGAGAGAAAGTAAGAAGAGTGATGTTATATTGATGGAATTGCAACAAAAGTTATGAAATAAAATGTTTATAAATTGTTGAATAGGAAAATCATTTACTCTATAAATTTTAGTCAAAATAAAAAGTTAAAACACCAAAGATATCATTTTGAGGGGGGAAGGTGCAGTTGGCATAAACCATGATGTTTTTAATCTACACAAAATCTAAGAAAATCTGTTTTGTATCACACTGATTACCAGTGGGATCAAAAGCTTCCTTTTACCAAACCTGCATGAGATTATTGCTGCTTCTGGCTAGTGCCCATGAGTCACCCGTTACTCATAGCGTCCCTATGAACAACGAACTCTGCCCTATTGTTGTTGTTGTTGTTATTGTTATGTGTCATCAAGCTGCCTGCAACTCATAGAGGATCCATGTACAATGATCCTAAACCCTGCTATATCCTGTGCCAATCTCACTATCTCTGTCCTACCTACCTCCAACACCCCGTCACTGAATCAATCCATCTCATCAAGGGTCTTCCTTTCCTGGAATGTCTCTCCACCCTCCCAAGCATGACGTCCATGTCCGAGGACTGGTCCCACCTTGCAACATGTCCAAAGTATGTCAGATGAAATTTCAGAATCCTTGTCTCCAAGGAGCAGCCTGGTTCAACCCTCTCAAGGATGAATCTGTTTGTTTTCTTAGCAGTCCATGGTATATTCAATACTCTTCTCCAACACCACAGCTCAAAGGTATCAATTCTTCTTCTATTATTCCTAATCATTGTCCATCTTTCTGACACATAGCAAGTAATTTGAGACTATGGCCTGTAACAGGCACACCTTAGTCTCCAGACTGACATCATTGCTTTTCAGTACTTTAGAGAGGTCTGTTTCCTTGACATTGAGCTCCAATCCATATTGTCGGCTGCAGTCCTTGACTTTCCCACAGACTTTGACATACCTATACCCATTGCCCCAGTTATTGTGTCAATCCACTTCGTCCAGGGTCTTTTACGCCTGTGTAGCCCTTCCGTTCTTCCAAGCCTGATTTCCTTCTCCAAGGACTGGTTCCTTCAAGCAACATGCCCAAAATTTGTGAGACAGAGCTTTAAAATCCTTCCCTCCAAAAAGCAACCAAGTTACACCCTCTCCAGGACAGATCTATTCTCTTGGCACTCTAGGATATGTCCAATACTCTTCTCCAGTACCCCAACTGAAAGGCATCAATTCTTCTATCATCCTTAGTCATTGTCCAACTCTGTGATTCATAACAAGTAATTATGAAGGCCTAGGTCAAGCACACTTTGATATCTAGACTGACATTTTTGCTGTTTAGTACTCTGGAGAAGTTAGTTGTTCCTTTTACGTTTTGTTTTATTGCCAGAAGCTGCACTATTGGTTTAGAAATACTTCAATTACCAAAAACTACCATTGACATAAGGAGTCAAAGAGGTGACTTGATGGCTTTGTGTTATGTGTTGGGCTGCTAACCAAAAAAACCCGTATTTTGACTTTATTAAATGCTCTGTGGGGAAAAGCAGCATTTTGCTCCTATGAAGATTTGTAGTTCTGTTAAATTTACTCGCACACAGTGGTTTTGAGTACTGATATAATAGAAGCCCTGGTAATATAAGGGTTAAACACTAGTTGCTAAGATAATCTACTTATTGGTGGATTACCACTCTGGAAGGCCTTTGGATAGTTTCACTCTGTCCAGAGAGGTCACTGAGAGTAGGAATTGACTGTAAAAGCAAGCTTATTTAATATTTTATTGGGTATTTTTTTAAGAAATTCAGAATAAGGAAACAAAACTACATTCTCAACTTACTCCATTTAAATAACATATTTTAAAATTTACATTGGAAGTGATATTTTCAATAAAAGGAAAATTCCAGTAATATCAATTAACACACACACACACATTATATGCTGCTTACAAATATTTATCCAGAGTTATTCCAAAAAACACCAACACCTATGTAGAATCTTACTGAAATTATACATTTAAATATTCACTCAAAACCCCCAAAATCATCAAGCATTGATTTTAAAAAGGATACTATAGTAATCATAGTGGGTTTGTAAGAGTCATCCTTGTTTTCAGTTTTTGAATAGATTATTACGGAGAATTTAGTTTGCATGGATGAACTTTAGCCTAGATTGTGCTATCCCTCCAGATGAAAACTCCTCATAATAGAATAAGAAAGTTTCATTATTCTTCACTATAATGGTAAAACATGGTAAATAATGCAAATATGTGACACATCTCTCCCTTTAAAAATAACAATGTCACACAAAAAATAAATGATTCTATTTGACTGTATGTATAATTGAATTTTCCAAATAAATCCCATCCTTAAACTTAAAATTTGTAATTAAATTTTTGGTGTATTTTGAAATTCTAAATCTTACCACTTGATTTTAAATGAATATCCTACAGAAATGACAAACTAAGGTGAAGGTAAAAGGTCTTTTATTCTTGGCAACAATAGTTAACCAGTTCTGTGAAGAATATCTTTCAAGTATCCAGAGTTCAATATATCATAGTTTAATGAATCATATTTAAAAAACCACAAAAACAAGCCAAGCCCCTTTATTTGAAAGTTTTAGTTTACTCTAAAACAGCTGAGACTGTGTTCTGAATTTACCAGAACTTGCACATTTGTTATTTCAACTTTAACAGCTTTATTTATTGTGTCATAATTAAGCTTTCCTATGGTAACCGAGGTGACCTTATGCAAAGGCATTTGACTGTGTGGATCATAACAAACTGTGGCTGACTCTGAGAAGAATGGGAATCCCAGAACATTTAATTGTGCTAATACG
>NW_006399904.1:4325666-4335150 GCF_000299155.1 Elephantulus edwardii | reverse complement strand
CCCTGTTCAAGGGGAAAGAAAAAAAAATACAAGACAGTGAGTTCATTCATTCTAATCCACAAAGTTAAAATTGACCTTAACATTCACTTATCACTGTCGCCATCCTTTTCACCAAGTAAAACTGACATCACTTAAGTCCTATAATCTCAAGACACTATGTCTGGTGTTTAGATTTTATTGTTCAACATTTCTTCCCTACCTATTGACTGACTTTCCCATGGGGATGGGCATGGATATGCTAATAGGGAATGTTAACCTCTCCACAAGGGGATTGGCTAGACTCATGAATAAATTGGGCAGATCCAGCAATAGAATTTGAGAATTTCACCAGATGCAGCAAGAAAGAAGGTCATAGAATCTTTCACCAGCCAGACAAGGGCCAACGGGAGTATCATCCACATAGAAAGGTTGCAGTAGAGAGCCAGAGACCTGACATGAGACAAAGTGGGTCTTGGGACTGCTACCCCATGGAACCGAACTAGGATTCTTAGCCCAAGTTTATCAGAAGAATGTGGGCAGCAGGAAGGGGTGGAGGAGCTATGATTAGCAGGCTAAGAATTTTATAACACTGGCCTAAAGTTGTGATACTGAAGGCTAAGGAGCTTATAATTACATTTCAGAAGCTGTGTTGACTGTATTCTGCTCCTAACCTGAATAATAGCCTTTTTTGCTTTCCTTATATGGTTCTATGTGGTCTGTGTGCTGTTGCAACAGGATTTAGATCCAGGAAATCAATAAGAGTATTGTTGGGATGAGTCGAAAGAGGTGTGGGAGTGTGAGGGACATGTCTGACTTCATGAGAATTGGCTTTGTGCTGTTGATATTCATAATGGGGATAGTACCACATTGTGAAGTTGATAAAAGTCAGACTGGCCATCCTCATGTGATCCTTGCTCTTTTTACATTATGTTTCTGTTTGTTATAACTGTAGTGATGTGTATGTTGCTGTGATGATGTAAGTTGTGCCACCAGTATTTAAAATAAAAGGTCCATTTAGAGTAGACAAGTTCCAATGGAGTTTCCAAATAAAATAGTAAGGAAACAGGGTTGCTAGTACATATCTTAAATAATTGTTGTTGGTGTCAAGTGCCATTGAGTTGTAGGTGACTCATAGCGACCCTATGAAGGAAAGTCTTCCACACTTGTGTGTTTTCATCCTCTCTCCAGGCTCATAGGGTTTCTGGAGGCAAGCTATTATGGAAGTGGATGCCACTACTGCTTCCAAACTTGTTTTGATCGGGGAGCTCCACCAAATGCTGTCCATCACGGGTAACCATTAACACATTTGACACATCAGTGTCACAGTGTTCAGCTTCACAGCAACCATAAGTTACCACTGTTCTGTAAATGGACGAACTAGGGTTATACGACCTACACCAGCATATTTTCTGAGATACTCATAGGACTGATTGGAAGATACTAAAAATAATACTGTAAAAGAACTGCCTCCTTAAATATAGTCCTCCATAATGTCATGTATGTATTAAAGCCTTCAAGACCTTCATTCACTGATTCACTGATAGACTTTCATTTCATAATGCAGCATGATTCAGACTAAGGAGAAACAGCTGAAAGTTCTATAACAAATAAAACATAGAATGTTCAAAATATGAAACTAGGAAAATTGGTTTCTCAGAAATGAAAAGGAAGAAAAATATTAATATCTTAGGCATAAGTGAGCTGAAAGCAATTGATATTGGCTGTTATGAATCAGGTAATATTCTTTTTTATGAGAAACTAAGCTTAGGCCAAAGCAGTTTTCCAAATAGAAGAGTGCATTATCTAAAACAAGAAAAGGTGTGCTTCAGGGTTGTATCTTTTCTCCATATCTACTGAATTTGTGTGTTAATCCAAAGATTATATGGAGAAGAATGCGACGTCAGCATCATAGGAAGACTCAATAAACTTGCTTGCTAAAATATTCAGGGAAATTTTAGTACTTGCTGCAGAAGGAAAAGATTACAGACTTCAGTATTAATTACATCTCAATATCAGAAAAATAAAAATCCTCACCACTGTACCAAGAATAAACATGATACATGGAAAAGGATTGAATTTATCAATGATTTCATTTTACTTGGGTATTCTTGTTGCTGTTGCATGCCATCAATTTTGAACCACCTCATAGCTGATCTTCCAGCATGTTTTCAGAGGCAGTAAATCACATGGGACGAGATTATCCATCCTCCTCCCATGGTGCATCTAATGGATTCAAACCACATGCCACCACAATCAAAACCCATGATACATTGTGTTTCATGACAGATCTAGACACTACCTTTTTAACTATGAAAGTGACCCGATTTTTTCTCACTTTTTCATTTCCAGCTTAGTAGATCATATGATTGTCTGATTCAAAATGTCCTATGTCAATCCATCTTATAACTGAGGAGTAGTGATGTCAGTCTGAGGACTAAAGTGCATCTGATTCAGGCCACAGTCTTTCCAATTACTAGATTTGCACCCGAGACCTAGGCAATGAATAAGGATAAAAGGGAGGGGGGCTGCGGGAAGTTGACACCTTTGAGCTGTGATGTTGAAGAAGAGCACTGAACGGATGGCCAAGAGAACAAATAGATATGTCTTGGAGATGGTGCAGCCAGAGTGCTCTTTGGAGGCAAGAATGATGAGGCTTCACCTCATGTGCTTGGACATGTTGCTAAGAGGTGCTATTCCTTGGAGAGGGACATGAGGTTGGGAAGGACGAAGGGTTAGCAAAGGAGAGGAAGACCCTCAACGTGGTCACTGGCACAGTGACTGCTGCTATGGGCTCTTGTTTGTCAGGAGTGTGAAGATGGTGCAGGATAGAACAAAGTTCAGATCTCTTGTTTGGTTGCTATGAATTGTGCTCAATTTGATGGAAACTAATGACAATTTACAGCAACATTCTCCTTTTTTTAACAGTTAGTGGATTTGAAACAATTCCTTTTTGTTAGTAGTGCAACTACTCACTTACATATGGTTGTGCCTATGACCCATGTTGTTGTTGTTGCTATGTGCCATCGAGTCCCTTGCAACTCATAGAGACCCTATGTACAGAGCCCTAAGCGTCATTCTATCCTGTGCCAACCTTGCCGTCTCAAACACATTCATTCCCTCCACTCCACTCATAGAATCTATCCATCTCATCAAGGGTCTTCCTCTCCTGCGCCGTCCCTCCACTCTTCCAAACATGATATCCCTCTCCAAGAACCAGTCCCTCCTTGCAACATGCCCAAAGTAAGTCAGACAAAGCTTCAGAATCCTTGACTCCGAAGATCAGTACGGCTTCACCCTCTCCAAGGCAAACCTGTTTGTTCTCCTAGCAGTCCATGGTATATTCAGCACTCTTCTCCAGCACCACAGCTCAAAGGTATCAATTATCTTTCTATCATCCCTATTCACTGTTCAACTCTCTAATGCCCATAGCGATCTTATATACAGCAGCTCTGAACCCTGTCCTGTCCTGAGCCATTCTCAATAATTCCAGTACACCATTCCCCATTGTCCCAGTTAATGTAAAAATCTATTTCATCCGGGGCCTTCCTCTCTTGAGCTGTCCGCCTGCCCTTCTAAGCATGATGTCCTTTTCCAGGGACTAGTCTCTCATGGACACATGCCCAAGATATATGAGATGGAGCTCCAAAATCCTAGCCTCCAAGGAGAAACTTGGTTTCACCATCTCCAAGGCAGACTTATTTTTTTTTCTTTGCAGTCAATGATACATTCCAAGACTCTTCTCCAGCACCACAATACAAAGGCATTGATTCTATTTCTGTTGTCTTTAGTCATTTTCCAGCTCTCTGATTCATACCAACTAACTGCAAATACCATGGCTTATATTAGGCACACCTTAGTCTCCAGACAGACAGTTTTGCTTTTCAGTACTCTAGAGATGTCTCTGACAGCGGATTTTCCCAATATAATTCATCTTTTTATTTCCTGACTGCTGGTGCTAAGAGTGTTGATTATGTAGCGAAATAAGCAGTGATTGTTAACTCTATCAATATTCTCTCCATCTATCATGATGCTGTCAATTGGCCCAGAGGTCGTGATATTAATCATGCTGAAGATTATCCAAAAACTACTGGAATGGTACGTTGTCAGAAACTACCAGAAATATAATCCAGGTTTAGAAGAGGCCATGACACTAAAGAAATTATTGCCAGTGTCAGGTGGTCCTTGACTGAAAGCAAAGAGTACCAGAAGAATGTCTATCTGTGTTTCACTGACTATGCAAAGGCATTTGACTGTGTAGATCACAACAAATGGTGAGTAACCTTAAGGAAAATGGGGATTCCAGAACACTTGATTGTGCTTATGTGAAACCTATTCTTGAACCAGAAAGTAGTCCTGAGAACAAAGCAGGGAAATAATGCATGATTCAAAATTGGAAAAGGAGTGCATCTGGGATGCATATTGTCTCCATTCCTTTTCAATCTATATGCAGAACAGATCATTCAGACAGCCAGGCTTCATAAGGAGGGATGTGTATCTGAATCGGAGGACTCATCAACAACATACATTATACAGATGATACAACGTTCCTTGCAGAAAATGAAGAGAACCTGAAGAACTTGCTTCTGAAAGTCAAGGACTGTAGTCTTCATTAATAGTGGCTACCAATCTTGAGTTGATATCAGGTAGTAAATCTCACCCAAATTTAAAATTTCAAAATCACCTAAGAATAGTTTTGAAACATTGAATACCAAAGATAGGAGACCATATGACTTGTGGAATACATCAAGGATATTGTCAATGAAGAGAGCAAAAGGTCACTACAATACAGAAGAGAAAGAAGACAAAAGCCTGAAAATGGCAACAGAAGGTAAAAACACAAAACAAAAGGTAAATATATTGTAGTAAAAGAGCTGAACCAAAGTTTCGAAAGACAACGTGAGAAGACAAAATAACGTATTATAATGAAATGGGCAGAGATCTCGAACTGGAGAATAAGAAGGGAAGAACTCACTCTGCATTCTCCCAAGCTGAAAGAACTGAAAAATAAATTCAAGTCTCCAGTTACCTTACTGAGAGATGTTATTAGAAAATCTTAAATGTCCCAGCAAGCACAAAAAGAAGAAGGAAGTAAAGCACAGAATCATTTTATCAAAAAAGAATTGCCCGACACTGAACTATTTCTGGAAACACTTATGATTAAGAGCAATTGTAATGAAGGTAGAAGTTCAAGCTGCACTGAAGGCAGTGGCAAAATATTGGGTGCCAGGAATTGATAGTATAAATTGGCATGTTTCAAGTAACAGATGCAGCCTGGATGGGCTCACAAGGTTATGCCAGAAAATTTAGAGGACAGATACCTGGTCGACTGACTGGAAGGAATCTATATTTGTTCACATTACCAAGAAAGATGATCCAACATAGTGTGGAAATTATCAAACAATATAATTAGTATCATAAAACCATTAGTGTAGAATGAGTATAAGGATCCAAGAGGGGTGGGAGAGTGTGGCAGCAGAGGGATGAGGTTGTGCAGGGGGACGGAGGATTAATCATGGGTTGTACAATTTGATGGGGGTGGGGTGAGAGAAGTTGAAAGAATTTGTCCTTGAAAACAATGCATTCTCATTTTGTAAATAAACTAGTTGAAAACTGAAAAAAAAATCTCATTAATATCACCTTGGATTTAGCATTACAGCCTCCTAAACTCAAGAGAGACTGACAATAGTTTGAGGGAACACCAGCAGTGTGAGGAATGAGACATCACAGAAGTGACACGAAGCCTTAGCTATCATAATAAGGGTTAGAGAGGGGTAGGTAAGTGCTGCATAGGGTAAGCAGGAGTGGAGAGGGATTCTGGTGGACTGGGGAAAGAGACAGGACAAGACACATATGCCAAGGCAGGGGGAGGGGCCAGTCATTGAATCTATTGGTTACTTCTATAATTGGGAAGTATCTTTCATCTCCTCTTTTAGCTAAAGTGCTTGTCATATTATCCTAAAGTTGAGCATTTAGACTAAGACAGACTAGGAAGAAGAAATAACAATGCACTTCTGAAATAAGTTGCCTTCAAAAAACCTATGTAAATAGAACACACTTAGAGTAGACTAGCAGATATGACACCTGAGATTAAGCCCTCTAATTTGGAAACACAAAGAGGAGGAGCAATTGTAAAAGACACTAATGAACACATGCAACATGAAAAGCATTAATGTAGGAAAGTTGGACATTGGGAAAGCAAATGGAACAAAGCAGGAGGTTAAGAACTGAACAGAATATTTTAAAGGGCAGGAAAGGAAGACAAAGTATCATCATCAAATGTGCAAAAACTGGTGTCAGAAAATCAAAAGGGCCAAAATTACTCAGCAAATGCATTTGACTGTGTGCATTGTAACAAATTATGGCTAATATTGAGAAGAATGGGAATCTCAGATGGGTAAATTATGCTCATATGAGATCTACATGTAGACTAAGAGATATTGTGCCAACAGAGCAAGGGAGCACTACATTGTTTAAAAGTAAGAAAGGAATGCATCAAGGTTGTATCCTTTCTCCAGAAATATTCAATCTGTATGTTGAGCAAATTATTTTGGGAGCTGAAATATGTATGAAGAAGGAGGTGGAATCAGGATTGAAAGAAGGCTCATCAATAACTTTCTGTTGCAAATGATACAACCTTGCTTACTGAAAGTGAGGAGAAGATGAAGCATTTATTGTGAAAGATCAAAGACTATATTCTTTGATATGGATTCCATCTCAAAGTCAAGAAAACAGACATTCTCACCATTGGACTAGTCTTACCTCTCTGACACACCTAACCCCAAACCCCATCTGGATGGGTTACTGTGTCAACCGATCTTATCAGAAGTCTTTCTCTCCTGTGCTATCCCTGCATCATTCCAAGCATCATATCCTTCTCCAAAAAACCAGTCTCTCCTGGCCACATGTCCAAATAGGCAAAATCATATAAATGGAGAAAATATTGAAATTATCAATTATTTCAACTAACTTTGAGTCACAATCAATATATTTGATTCCTGCAGTCAGAAGATGAGGAGATGTACTAGGAATGTCTGCAGCCAGAGACCTCTTCAAATTATTGAGGAGCAGTCATGCCAGTTTGAGAACTAAGATACACTGCATTCATGCCATGATCTTTTTAATCACTCATTATGCATCTGAGAGTTGTAAAATGAAAAACGATGAAAGTAGCAGAATTGGTACTTTTGGACTATAGTGTTGATGAATAGGACAGAATATTCCAGGGCCTTCCAAAAGAACAAGCAGATCCGTACAGAGTTCTTCTCAGAAACAAGGATGGTGAAGCTTTGTCTCACATACTTCGGGCATGTTGCTAAGGAAAGGCTATTCCTTGGAGAAGGAGATCATATTTGGAAAGGTAGAAGGATGGTGAAATAGAGGAAAATCCTCCTGCAACAACCACAACAAGGTTAAATTTCGTTGTTCATGAAGCCACAAAGACACGTAACAACAACATCAATACGTGATAGAGTCACAAAGTGGCTGTAACAATGAGCTCAGCATATCAGAGACAGAAAAGACTGCACAGGTAGGGCAAGGTTCAGATCTGCTGTTCACAGTGTTGCTATGAGTCGTAGCTGACTTGATGGCACGTAACAACACCAGTGAAGGTGTTGATATGTTACCTTATTTCTTGAACTGAGTTGTGACAATATTTCCTTGTTGTACCTGATTCAGGCCATAATCTTTTTGTTGTTATTGTTGGCTTGCATTTAATAATTTGCATGCATTGTGTTTCATTCATGTACATTGCATTTTATTCAATCTTTTATTTACATTATTTCTCGTTCATTATGTAATCATTCATATAGATTTTATTTTATATAATTAATTGCTATTAGGCTATGCTTATTATTACCCCTTCTTTTCTAGTTTACGCTTAATTTTCCTATTCCTTCACACATCCCCAATCTGAGTTATCACTGTTTCTTAATGTTAGTGTGTTTATGGTATGAAAATATTTCAAGTTGTACACTTAAAATCCTTATTTCTACTGACCAAAAAATAGTTCAACAAAAACATTTTCCAAAATATCTAAAATTACAGAACTGATTTTCTTGACAACAGTAACCCACCAAGCCATACTTCATCCTTAGTTCCAATTCCTTTACTCCTATTATTTTCTTATTTATTTATACAATATAATCTTGATTATATATGAAAATAATTAGTAGAATTTTAGTCTTCTGCTACTCTTTAAATATCTCAGTTTGTTGAGTTGATTTTGTTTTTAACTTTTTCTTTACGCAAAGTCAGAATTTCTCATGTGATTGCATGTCTTTGAGTTTGGTATATTTTTAAGTTCCTTCACCTCAAATTTATTACCAGAACTGTTTCATAGTTTAACTTCTACTAGGTTTTTAGGGATTGAAAATCACATGAAAAATATTGCTCACCTTTTTTGTTTTGTTTGTTTTCCATGAAGTCACTGTGGATTTGTACCACAGGTGCTACTGTGGCTTGGATTTGTAGTGCAACTACCTATTACTCATGATGAAAACGAAAAGATTATAGGTGCATGGTAGACACAAATATAAATTCTTGTAGTCACTATAGTGTTTGTATGCACTTGCATACGTTAAATATTTATATAAGACCTTATGGCTGAAGTAATATAATAATAAGTGAAATGAAGTTATAGAATGTGGCTTGAATGGCTAAGGTGCTGCTTACTTGGAGAATATTCTTAACTGCTTAATATTCTGTTTTTAAATTTGACAGTGAAAATAAACCATGTTGTGCATGGTTTTCCTGTTTGCCAAAACTTTTATTGTATTATTTTAGTTCTACATTACTCTTTTTGTTGGGTTGCTATTACTGTTATGTGCAGTCACATCAACTGTGACTCATAGAGATCTTATGTACATAAATAGCTTTTAACCCTGTCCTATTCTGAGCCAACCTCACTGTTTCTGACACACCTACCCCTAGTATCCCTCTTCCTGTGTCATTCCATCTCCTCTTAGGTCTTCCTCCCTTGTTCTGTACCTTTATCCTTCCAAACATGCTGTTTTCCTCCAAGGACTGGTCCTCCTGGCAACCTACCCAAAGTATGTCAGATAGAAATAAAAATTCTTGCCTCTAAGGAACAACTTGGTTTCGCTTTCTTCAGGACAAGCCTTTTTTTGTTCTCCTGGCCCATGATATGTTCAATACTCTTCTCCAACACCACAACTCGAAGATATTGATTCTTCTTTTGTCATTTTTATTCATTGTCCAGCTCTCTCATGTGTAGCAAGCAACTACAAAGACCATGACGCAGATCAGGCATACCTTAGTCTTTGGACTGACACCATTGCTCTTTAACAATGTTGTTGAAGTTCCTGATGGCAGATTTTCCTAATACCATTCGACTTTTGATTTTCTGATTGCTAGTGCCAAGACTTGATTATGGAGCCAAGCTTTCTATCATAAACAATCTCAATCTCTTCTCCATTTACCATATTGTTGCCAATTGGCCCAGTGGTGAGAATCTTTGTCTTCTTGATGTTGAGTTTCCATCCAT
>NW_006399904.1:4323373-4324686 GCF_000299155.1 Elephantulus edwardii | reverse complement strand
ATGCAGTATTTGTCCTTATGAGACTGAGTAGTTCATTCAGTGCAATGCTCTCCAGTCTCTCCCAAGTCAAGTAATATTTTTCAAAATCATTGCTCCTGAGTGCTATGTAGTATTCCATCATGTGAACGTACAAAAATTTCTCAATCCATTAGGTTGTGTTTGGACATTTGGGCTGTTTCCATGTTCTTGCAATAGTTAATAATGCTTCTATGAACACTAGTGTTCAAATCTCTGTTTGTGTCTCAGTTGTAATTTCCTTGGGGTATATTCCTGGCAACAGAAGAGGTAGGACATACAAAGTTTTTATGTTCAATTTTTTGAAAAAATGCCAAACTGCCTTCCAGAGTGATTTTATCATTTTACAAGCCCACGAACAGTAGAGGAGAGTTCCAATCCCTCTACATCCTCTCCAACATTTATTGCTTTCTGTCTTATTAAACTTTGCCAGTGCTACTAGGGTGAGATGATATCTCATTGTGGTTTTGATTTTAATCTTTCTTGTTACCAGTGATTTTGAGCATTTCTTCATATGTCTTTTGGCCATCTGAATGTCTTTCTCTGTGAAAAGTTTTTCCATGTCTTTTGCTCACTTTGTAATTGAGTTATCAGTCTTCTTCTTGTGAAGGCCCAGTTGTTGTTGTTATGTGCTGTCAAGTCACCTGAGACTCATAACTACCCTGTATACAACAGCTCTGAATCCTGCTCTATCCTGAGCCAACTTTGTTGTCTCTGACACAGCTATGCCCATTAACCTAGTCACTGAGTTAATCCATTTTATCAAGGGTCTTCCTCTCTTGAACTGTCCTTTCACCCTCCCAAGCAGTAGTCTGGGGAGTTCCCGGACATATTGAAAGCAGAGTTTCCAATGCAATTCGTGTTTTGATTTCCTGGCTTCTGGTACTAAGAGTGTTGATCGTAGAGCAAAGAAAACTGAAGCTGTAAACAATCTCAATATATTCTCCATCTATCACGGTGCTGCCAGTTGGTCCAGTGGTGAGACTCTTTGGTTTTTTGATGTTGAGCTCCATATTGAAGGCTACATTCTTTGACATTCTTCTGCAGCAAATGCCTCAAGTCTTCCTCAGTTTTGGCATGTAAGGTTGTGTCATCTGCATACCACCATTTATTGATAAGTCTTCCTCCAATTCAGATGTCGCATTTCTCATAGATTAAAAGGTATGGAAATAGGATGCATATCTGGCATTCAACCGTCCCTATTTAGAATCATGCACTGTGTTCTTGCTCTGTTCTGATGACTGCCTCCTGGTCTAAGTATTGGTTTCTCATAAGCACAATCAAGTCTTCTGGGATTC
>NW_006399904.1:4321457-4321958 GCF_000299155.1 Elephantulus edwardii | reverse complement strand
CAGTTACTTGCTATGCATCAGAAAGCTGGACAATGAACATAGATCACAGAGGAAGAAGTGATGCCTTTGAGCTGTGGTGTTGGAGAAGATTACTGAACATCCCATGGACAACCAAAAAAAACAAACAAATATTTATTGGAGGAAGTGCAGCAAGAGCGCTCCTTGGAGACAAAGATGACAAAACTTTGCCTCATATTACTTTGAATGTTTCTAGGCGAGGATACTCCTTGGAGAGGGATATTATGCTTGGAGAAGCAGAAAATCAGGGAAAGAGAGGAAGACCTTCAACCAAGTGTATTGACACAGGGACTGTTGCAATGGGCTCTAGGGTAGCACAGGGTAGGACAAAATTTAGATCTGTGATTCATAGGGTCGCTATGGGGCATATTCAACTAAATAGTGCCTAACAGCAAATACAACATTGTTTAAAAGTCCCACATTCGACTACATTTATGGAAAGACTCACTGCAGAAGCTCAATATCAGCAGTGAAAACCAGGCC
>NW_006399904.1:4299011-4299780 GCF_000299155.1 Elephantulus edwardii | reverse complement strand
ATGTTACTCTTTTCCTCTTTGTTGGTGCAGTTACTTCATTCTTTGTAGTTTACTTTTTGTTTTTCTCATACTGCTTTAAATATTCTTTGTCTTTTATGGTAGTCTCGATGTTTTCCTTTTGGTGTCTAGTCTATTTTGTTTTTGCTGAACTTCCTGAATGTGGATTTCCTCTTTCTTCCTAACACCTAGGACATTTTTTTCCTAGTACCTCTTCCACAATTTTCTCAGTGTTTTCCCTTTTCCTCTCATTCTTGAATTCCAATTACATATATGTTATTCCTTTTGATGTCATACCACATGATTCTAATTATTCCTTCATTTTCTTTGTGTCTCATCTTGGATTTTTCTTCTACTATGTTTCTGTTGATGTTCTTTTCTTCTAGCTCACTGACTCTGCTTCATCTCTTCTTTTCTACGTTTTGTCCTGCAAGCATATTTAACATTTCTGCCATTTCAGTCTTAATATTCTGGATTGATTTTTCATTAACTTATGCCATTTCTAATACTGTATTGGCAAGATCTTCTCAATCTTGTGATGATTGTTTACCTTCTTATACATCTATATCTATAGTGTCAATTCTTTCTTCCATTTTTCTCTATTTTCTTCCATAGTTGTACAAGTTCCTTCTCCTCAATATATTTCTTTTGTCTCCATGTCTCTGAAGCATTTGCTTTCTTAGTGGTTTCCGTTGTTTCATTTACACCTCTTGAAGCTGTTCAAATACCTCTTCATCTATCTATCTATCTATCTATCTATCTATCTATCTAT
>NW_006399904.1:4296753-4298581 GCF_000299155.1 Elephantulus edwardii | reverse complement strand
TTCTAGCTGTTCTTCACTGTAACCCTGTAGTAATCTTACCTTGATGCAGTTCCCTCTCACCAACTCAGTAGTTCTTCTCAGTGTAAGAAGAGGTTGAGTGGTATGAAATGAGGTACTCTACTCAAACAGTTTCTCATGCACCTGTTCTTCTGAAGCTTAATGTGTTTCTTTGTCTCTAAAGTTTCAGGAAATTATAGATCAGGGCCACCAGTTCAGGCAGAGATCTGAGTGCTTGCTCTTGGCACACAGCCTCACCTCCCTCACATTTTCTACTGTAGTTTAGTGTCTTTGTATGTCTCTGGTGTGGCAAGAGATTAGGTCTGCCAGCTCAAGTAGCTTGTATGCAAAGGATCTTAAGTCATCCCTCTCTATTACAGAAAGGTAAGAAAATGCTTTCCTCTGCTTGTAGTTCTATATCCTAAAATCTCTTGTCCTGTTTGGTCCCTGAGATGACCCCACAGCCACAGAGGTAGGGATTCCTAGATGGATGGACCTATAAACTCCAATTACAGGCATATTTCAAGAAGTTATTTAAGTTGCATTTCAAGCCTGTTAATCTAGAAAGAAAATATTGAAGAATTCATAAAAAAGGTTTTCACTTCTTGATAACCAAGGATTTAGACTAAGGTGTATTAACTCCTATGAAATATAAATTTAATTTATTAGATAGCCAGCAAACATCACTCCCCAGCACAAACAAGGAATTTATCTTGGGCATAGAGTTAAGAACCTCAAGTCATGTTTTAGTGAAAATTGATTAAATCATAGGCAAACCATGTTTCTAGAAATGGTTGGAATAACTTACAGTATAATGTGACACAATGTACAGGTGCACATAGCACAATCTTCACCTATGCTCCACTCAGATACACTTGTGCCATTCCCATACAGGGTAATCCTTCTTACTGGAATATGATAAATCCAGTGATGTGCAATCAGGTGCTGATATTGCTTCTCTGAAAGAAGAGTTAAAATTTCTATCATTCACAGAGTTTCCTTCATTATGATAGATTGATAAAACTTTGAGAAAATTCTATATCAAAGTTCAGTCCATGCTGATACGAATTTGCTGAGGTCATGTCTGGTATTCCTATTTCTCATTCAATAATCACTGAAGATGTCCTCCATCACTGATGGTTACTTTGGTTTATTTGTTTTGATTCAATGACGAATTACCTCAGGCATCTCCAAAATAATCTATCCATTATTTGTTTTGTGTTTGTTTGTTTTATAGTAGCTCATAATATACACATATATGTATAATGTATAGAGAAACATCAGGAGAATAACACAGGCTGAAGTTTCAGATGCATTAGTCGTCCGACTCCTAGACAGATATTGATTAAAGTTGCACACATCATTCATCCCTCACTGTCCAGAGGATGATAATATTCTTGTGTTTCATAGTATTAGGTAAATTAAAATGTAATTTCTTTGAATATGCATTTCTGGATATATAGCTTCTCCAGTGCCTGTTACCATACAAAACTGTCACAGACATCACTGGGAAGAACTAATGAATTATTTACTGCATTAAAAAGCATTGAATATTCCCATGCTATTCTGCAACACCATCATTCTATTGATTTAATTTTACTTGCATGTGATATTGATGATATTGTTCTATAATTTCCACATTCTGCTGTGTCATATTTCTTGTTGTTGTTGTTGTTATGTGCCGTCGAGTCATTTCCGACTCATAGCGACCCTATGAACAACAGCCCTAAACCCTGCTCTATCCTGCTCCAAACGCACCGCCTCTGACACACCCATCCCGATTTCCCCAGTCACCGAATCAATCCATCTCATAGAAGGTCTTCCCCTCCTG
>NW_006399904.1:4294093-4295112 GCF_000299155.1 Elephantulus edwardii | reverse complement strand
CATGTTGCCTTTTGAAATCTGTTCAACATTTTTCCTCTGACATCGCTTCCTTTTGTTTTGGTTGCTCAGGGCTCTAATATAATTTTCATAGTCTTTTCTATTTTTTTTTCTTCTTCATTCTCCTCTGTCTTTTTAAATAACCTTTTGCTGTCTTCATGGATTATAGTCTCAATGTCACCCCACAGTTCCTCAATTAAGCAATACATTTAGAACAAAATGTCAGAAGTTCAAGTGGAATTTAGAAGAGGCCATGTTACTAGGAATATCATTGCTGATAACAGATGGATCCTGGCTAAAAGCAAAACATACAAGAACAAGGTTTATCTGTATTTTATCAACTATGTAAAGGCATTTGACTATGTGGATCATATCAAACTATGAATAACACTGAGAAAAATGGTAGTCCCAAAACACTTAATTGTGCTCATGCAATGGAACAAGGAAAAACTGCTTTTTAAAATCGAGACGTGTGTACACTGGGGATGTGTCCTTTTCTCCATATCTTTTTATACTGTATGATGAGCAAATAATCCATGAAACTAGACTCTATGAAGAGTAATATGGCATCAAGATCAGAGGAAGACTCAGCAATAGCCTGCAGTATAAGGATGACACAATCTTCTTTGTTGAAAATGTGGAGGACTTAAAAAAACTATTTGCAGAATATTAAAGACTAAAGCCTTCATCATGTTTGGGAAAGTGGAAAGACAGCTCAGGAGAGGAAGACCCTCGATGAGATGGATCGATTCTGTGAGTGGAGTGGTGGGAATGAATGTGTTTGAGACACCAAGGTTGGCACAGCATAGAAGGCATTTAGGGCTCTTATACTTAGGGTCACTATGAGTTGCAAATGACTCGATGGCTCATAACAACAGCCTTCAGTATTAGGTACATCTCAAAGTCAAGAAAACAAAGGTCCTCGCCACTGAGCCAACAGGCAACAACATGATAAATGAAGAAAAGATTGATATTGTCAATCAATTAATTTTGATTTAATCAACAATCAGTAACTTTTGTTC
>NW_006399904.1:4288302-4293198 GCF_000299155.1 Elephantulus edwardii | reverse complement strand
ATATTGAAGGCTGCAGTCCTTGACTCCCTGTAGCAAACACTTCAGGTCCTCCTCAGTTTCAGCAAGCAGTGTTTTGTCATCTGTGTAATGCACATTGTTGATGAGTCTTCCTCCAATCCTGATGCCACATTTCTCTTCATAAAGTCTAACCTCCCGTATAATCTGTTCCACATATAGATTGAAAAGATATGGAAATAAGACACATTCTTGGTGGACATCCTTCAAATTTTGAACCATGCCGTGTTTCCGTGCTCTGTTCTGACAACTGCATCCTGGTCCAAGTATAAGTTTCACATAAGCACAGTCAAGTTTTCTGGGATTCTCATTCTTCTCAGAGTCAACCACAGTTTATTGTTATCTATACAGGCAAATGCCTTTACATAGTCCATGAAACACAGATAGACATTCCTCTGGTACTCTGCTTTCAGCCAAGATCCATCTGACATTAATTATAGTATCCCTAGTCCAACCGCCTCTTCTAAACCCAGCCTGCACTTCAGACAGTTATAGATAATTAATTAATGACTGAGGTGTAATGTTGGAGAATAGTACTGAACACCCCATGGATTGCCAAAAAACCATTTTGAAATAGTGCAACCAGAGTGCTCCTTGGAGGCAAAGATGGGGAAATTTTATCTCTCACACTTTGGACATGTTGCTAGATTATTTCTTGCAAAGGAACAACATCCTGGAAAGACTGAGGCTTAGCAAAAGACCTCTAACAAGATGAATTAAAATTGTGACTGCAGTAATGGGTTCAAGAGTGTCTGAGAGGATGATGATGACCCAGGATAGAACAGGGTTCAGGTTTGTCGTTCATAGGGCCACTGTGAGTTTTACTTGACAGCACCTAACAAGAACAATGATGAGTGTGGAATTCAGTCTGTAAGAGCACATTTTACCATCAACTTCCAAAAAGAGGACTTCATTCTCCAAAATGCTAATATAACCGTCAAATATAGGGACATTTGGAATTAGGAAGAGTGATGAAAAATAGATTCTATAATTGTGATATTGGCAAAGCATATTTAATATATCGTGAAACTTGTAAAGAACAAATGAATCTGACTTGGAAGAAGTGTTAACTAGGATGTTACTTAGTGACAAGGATGATTAAACTTCATCTTATATCTTTTTAGCATGTCATCAAGTGGCAGAAGTCCTTGGGGGGAAAAAGATATCATGCAAGGAAAAGTGGAGGGTCAATGAAAGATAAGTTAACCTTTAATGAGGTGGATTGATATAGAGACCATAACAATCAACTTCAGCATTGTGAAGATAGTAAGGCTGGCAAGATGGAGGATAGTACAAGGTTTTGATATATTTTTTCATAGGATTATGAAGAGCTGTAGTCTACTCAATGGCTTCTAACAAAACAACCCTCAAGGAGAGGAGCAAACGGGGGGGGAGAGAGGTTTGTGCGGGGAGAAGGGTGCAACAATGAATGAATGGAATTCCAAAATCTCTGTAGATGTTCATTGAAATGAAAAATAAACAAACTAAAAAAAAAAATAAACCAAACCCCAAACAAACAAACCAAAAAAGTATATTTCTAATTTCCTTGATAAAATGTCAGGCAACACAGTTAAACAGTAGTTTCTTATAACATATAATAAAACCATGCAATGGTATTTATTTGATTGACTAAATTGATGTTGGATTTGACTCAAAGTCACCTTTTACCATGATTCTGATGTTATAAATCTTTAAGAGAGGAGACTGAATATCTTTTTCCCAAGGTAGATTCTAATTGCCCACTTTACAATTAACCATTGACTATGCCCCTAGGGCTCTTAAATATTATGTTGTTGTTGTTGTCAAGTTGAGTACCACTCATAAAGACCCTATGAACAAAATATCTGAACCCTGTCCTATTCTGTGCCATCCTCACACTTCCTGACATGCAAGAGCCTATTGTGATGGTCACTGTGTCAGTACACCTGGTTGAAGGTCTTCTTCTCTTTTGCCAACCCTTCACCTTTCCTATTATCATGTCGTTCATATTGTTTTCCTGTCAAAAATTCTTCTAGGTGGCATAGCAATGGTTTGTGCATTGCTGTACAGAGGTAACTCGTGGTTGCTGTGATGCTGAACACTGTGACAGTGATGTGCCAAACGTGGTAATGGATACCCATGGTGAACAGGGTTGGCTGGAGCTTCCCGACTAAAACAAGCTGCAAGCAGGAGCGGCATTCACTTCCAAAATGGCTTGCCTCTGGAAACTCTATGGACGAACAGTGCTCAGGTCTTTCATTCACAGGGTTGCTATGAGTCGTCTACAACTTGACCAAACCTAACAACAACAACAACAACAACAAACAACTTGGCTATCCATGCTATGATCAAAGGTGTCAATTCTTCTTCTGTCACTTTTATTCACTGTCCAGTTCTCAGATGCATAGGAAATGATTGTAAAGACTATGACCTTATTCCTCAAATTAACATCATTACTCCTTAATAATTTGGATAGGTCCCTAACTGCATACTTTCCTAGTACAATGTGTTCCTTTATTTCCTGACTGCTAATACCAAGGGTGCTAATTGTGAATCTAAGTAAAATAAAGATTTTGACAGTCTCAATCTCCTCTCCATCCATCATGATGTTGTCTATCAGTCCAGTGGCAAGAATCTTAGTTTCTTGACATTGAGATGCAATCTATATCAAAGGCTGCATTCCTTGATCTTCTTCAACAAGTGCTTCAGGTCCTCCTCATTTTCAGCAAGCAAGGTTGTGTCATCTACATGATACAGGTTATTGATGAGTCTCCCTTCAATTCTGATGCCACACCCTTCCTCATAGGGTTTAACTTATCTGATAATTTGCTTAGCATGTAGATTGAATAGATATATACAAAGAATAAAACCATGATACATTCCCTTCTCAATTTTAAACCATACAATGTTTCCCTACTCTGTTAATACAACAACCTCCTGGTCCAGGTATAAGTTCCATATGAGCACAATTAAATGTTGTGGGGACTGTCATTTTTATTAATGTCAGTCACAAGTCGTTATGATTCACATAGTTAAATGTTCTTGCATAGTTAATAAAGCACAAATACAAATTCTTCTGGTATTCTATAGTGTATCTATCATAACATCATTACCTTTCTGAGAACACCAGCAGAACTATTCCAAGTAGATTTTTTGACATATTTACCTAATTTACATGTACAGATCTTGATGAACAAGTCTCAAGAGAGTCACACTCACTGCTCCTTTAAAAATAAAGGACCAAATCCAAGTTTTATTGCCAATACACTTGATAATTACTAAGCATCCCTTGTAAAAAACACTCCCCCCAATTTATACCTCATTAACTCCCAGTTAAACATATTTAAGATCCAATCTTAACAACCCTATGTGCTCTCATATTCCCAATGGCATTAATTAAGAAGGTTTTGAAATTTCTTTGACATAAAACTTTTTTCCTCCCAAAGTTAAAACTATAATTCCACCCATAGGATGAGATGAAACATGTTTCTGTGTTCAAGGTAGAAGCAGAGGAAAGCCAGATGGCATATATTGAAGAGAGCATGTCTTTGTATCGTGTCCTTACATCTTGTTAAGTCATTCCATTGTCTCTGGGCCAAGTGAGGCTTATTTTGTCTGGCAAGATCTGTCTAGAGAGATTAGAATGCCAACTAGTGGTTCCCAAGAATTTTAGGATTCCATAATTTTAGCTCCATTCATCCATTCACCCTATATTGGAATTTAAGACACTGGTCTTTTTTATCTTTTTTATAAATTTGACTTTGAAGAAATGTTGGCATTATCCGATCGGTTTTCTATAGAGCTTTGCCACCACATTTACAATTAGAAGCTGGGTGTGGAATTTGTCATAGTCTTCTGGGAAGCTGCAGAGGTGGAAAGGTTCTTAACAAACATCATAAAATGACCCATAAGAATGTCATATTGTGCCTTGAGTTGGAAGTTGGCTACCCTCACAGTTTATTTTATGAAAGAATTTCAGTGCAATTACTAAAAAATACTTCATTCCACATCAACTTAATTTCATTGTCCCATTATTGTTCATATGCCATGACTTCCCTATATGCTAATGCTTCACATTCCTCCCATTTCTCATCATGGCTAACTGTAGAGGAAAGTCTTAGTAGTTGAAATGCCACTGAATGTCTGCAGTTATCACTACCTAATTAACATCACTATTTAGGTTCTATACAAGCTAGAGACTGATAAATAATCCAGCTACTGAATCTCCTCTAAATAGTCTGTGTTCTGGAGCTTATCTTTATCAACAACTCTTTCACTCTCATCATCTTTGTTTCTCAAAAGTCATTCTAAGAGAATTGTTTATGTGCTGCTCTGTCAGTTGGGGATGCAATACTATGAAGAAGGAGTAGGTAAAATGTATAATGTGCAGGAAAAGAAAATGAAGAACTAACATGGAGTTCATTTATCAAGCTGGGCCTTGCTAATAGCAACAAATTCTTTGATCTGGGGAAATATCTTACAAGAAGTCAGAGAAATAAAATCTCTAGAAGGTCTGCTTGGAAAACAAAGGATAGAATTGAGCTCATGACTCTCATATCACATCTGTCAAAACGTTGTACCTTAACGTATTAAATAACTTACGTTTCTGAATTTTGCAACCAAAGTGACCAAACAGGGTCTCATTACAGCTCATATTTGGGTATCAACAAGAAGCCCTAAGAAGGGATTTAAACAAAGTCTCTAGAAAGCAGGGCTGAGGTACTTACTGTCTGGTTATACTTTAGTAAATTTGGATGGAGTTCATACAAAATTGTTCACAGCATTAATGGCTAACACAATAGTTAAGGAAGGGTGAAAAGATATGAAGTGGCCCCTCAAAACATAATATATCTTTTCATTTTTCACCTTTATCCCCCTTTTCTTGCCTTTCTTGTTTAGTTA
>NW_006399904.1:4285683-4286921 GCF_000299155.1 Elephantulus edwardii | reverse complement strand
TGCTGTGATGCCAAACACTGACACTGATGTGTCAAATGTGATAACAGTTACCCATGGCAGACAGTGTGTGGTGGAGCTCCCCGGTTAAAACAAGCTTGGAAGCAGGAGTGGCATTCACTTCCAAAACAGTTTGCCTCTGGAAACTCTGAACTTGGAGAAACGATGCAAGTTATACAAGTGTTCAGATCTTTTGATCATAGGGTCACTATCAGTTGTCTACAACTAAATGGTACTTAACAACAACAACATTATCATTTGGGTCTCAGGGTAAAACAGGACTGCCCAATCCATTTTCATTCTCATATGTTAACTCTCACCATATCAACCATTCTTCTATTATCTTTTGATAGATCTATGAACTTTTAATTTTAGTAAATCTTTTCAACATCATTGAGAAAATAAACAGATAACAGTTTGAGTATATGCATAATATTAAAAAATATACTAATGAAACTTATAGTGAAATAAATTCATGAAAATGTTTGTTAATATTGACCACATACCACAAGACTTATAATGACATCGCCATTCTACATAAAAGCCAAAGCATAGAAAATAAAGGATCATCAACATCTACCTCAAACTTTACAGTAAGTTTTTAAAAGCTATATTCAAGCTAAGATTTAATGTGCTGACAAGCTGAAAAAAATGCATAAGAATGTATTCACGGATCATCAGGTTTAATTTAAATTGATTATATTTCTTGACAATTAATTTCATGGTCAATTCAATGTGTATGTATGTGGCAAGCAGGCATGATTGAAATAGCCAAGAAACAATGCTAATGTCTTAGTTTCATTGATACCAATCCAGCTCAATTTGGTTGAAATCGAAAAAAAAATCACTTTAGTTGCAGCATTCAATAAATTTAAAAAGTTCAGATATAGTCAAATTCTCAAAAATAAAAGATTAGGATAGAATACTAAAAGTAGCACAAGACAAACAGTCACCTACAAAGGAGAAATAATTTAAGTTCTAAATTCTCAGCAGAAGCCACGCAAGCAAGAAGACAACAGGCAAATAGAGAAAGTTGCAAGGAAAGAGTTACCAATAAGAAATCTGTACCCAGATAAGCTCACCATCAATATGAAGGAGAAATTAGGTCATTTGCATAAAAAAGAAGGAACTTCAGGAATTTGTGAAAACAATGACAAATTACAAGAAATTTTAAAGGAAGTCCTTCACACAGATACATCAAAGGAAAGTGGATGGACCATGTTGTTGTTGTTGTTATGTGC
>NW_006399904.1:4282632-4284017 GCF_000299155.1 Elephantulus edwardii | reverse complement strand
GAAAGCATCCTTGATTATAGCAACTCGAGGTTTGAATTTGTTCTTCAGTTCCTTGAGCTTAAGATATGCTGAGCGAGGACCATAGTAACCAGAAACTGCAGTAAAAGAAACAGAGCAAAATGACAATAAAATCTAGCCCGTCAATATTCACATTAAATAAGAGTGAACTAAATGCACCAATTAAGAGTAAAAACAGTGTTTTCCTAGTATGTGATATTATGATATTGTTTGATAGTTTCCATATTCTGTAGGGGATCACCTTTCTTGGGAATAGGAACAAATATGGACCTCTTTCAATCCATTGACCAGGCAACTGTCCTCCAAATTTTCCTAGCATAGACTAATGAGTGTGTTGCATCTGTTAATTGAGCAAAGTCAATTGGTATCCTGTAAATTCGTGGGCTTTATTCTTTTACCAATACTTTCAGTGCAGCTTATACTCCCTCCTTCATTACCATTGACCCCTGTTCATGTGGTGTTTCCTGAAATATTGCTGAAGATCACTCAAAAAAGGCTAGAACACTACATAGATAGAGAACTATCAGAAGTTCAAGCAGGATTTAGAAGAGGCTGTGGCAACAGGGATATCACTGTTGTGTCGGATGGATCCTGATTGAAAGTAAAGAACACCAGAAAAATGTGTATTTGTGCTTTCTTGACTATACAGGAGCATTTGATTTTGTGGGTCATAACAAGTTTTTGCTGACATTTAAAAGAATTGGGAGTTCCAGAGAACTTAATTTTGCTATACCTGGAACAAGAAGCTGTTCTGAGAACAAGAAGGGGACTGATGCATGCATGGTTTAAAATTGAGAAGAGAATAAATCAGGGTTGTATTTTCTTTCCATACCTGTTCAACCTGTATAATGAGCAAAGTTGAACCATCTGAGAAGGATTGTAGCATCAGTATTTGAGGGAGACTCATCAATAACCTGCATTGCACAGATGACACAACCTTGCTTGCTGAAAGTCAGGAGGACTTGAAGCACTTTTTGCAGAAGATTAAGGAATGCAGGCTTTGGACGGATTACATCTCAATGTTATGAAAACAAAGATTCTTACCAGTGGAGCAGCTGACAACATCATGACGCATAGGAAGAAGGCAGAAACTGCCAACAACTTCATCTTGCTTGGATACACAATTAGAACCCTTGGTACCAGCAGTCAGGAAAAAAGAGGATACATTGCCCTGGGTAAATCTGCAGTTTGAGACCTCTCCAAATTACTGTGGAGTAATCATGTCAATTTGAGGACTAAGATGTGTCTGAATCAGGCCATAGTCTTTCGAATCATTTATTATGCATTTGTGAGCTGGACAGTGAATAAGGATGACAGAAGAAAAATTGATGTGTTGGAGCTGTGGTGTTGGAGAAGAACCCTAAATA
>NW_006399904.1:4274509-4281622 GCF_000299155.1 Elephantulus edwardii | reverse complement strand
GTAAGATCCTCAACCAGGTGGATTAACATGACTGCCACAATGGAATCTTGTGTGTCAGGAAGAGTATGGATGACACAGGATAGAACAGGGTTCAGATATTTTGTTTATAGGGTCGCTATGACTTGTGCTCAATTCAACAGCATCTAACAACAACAACAACACAAAGAGTATAAGAGTAGTATATTTGATAAAATACAAAGCCCATTACTATGTTGCTATAAGAGACACATCTAAGAAATGAGGAGAAATATAGACACAAAATCAAAGGCTGGGGGGAAAAAAATACCAAGCATATTGTACACATAAAAAAGCAGAAGTGGCAATACTAATCTGATAAAACAAACTTCAGAATGAAAACCACCAGAAAAGATAAGGGCAGCAAGAGCTCCCTAAAAGATAAGGGGACATTTCATAGCAATAGGCACAGTCATGGAAAAAGGAAGATGCAAAGTAAATACTGTAACTTGACATCTACATCAAATAGAAAAAGAACAACAGTCTAAACTCATAGTTTCTAGAAGAAAGGAAATTATAAAAATAAGACTGGAAATTAATGAGATAGAAAATGGAAAAACAATGGAAACCATCAACAAGATCAGAAGCTGGTTTTTTGAAAGGGTCAATAAAATTGACAAACCACTGGCAAACAATAAAAGAAAGAAAAAGAGAAGATACAGTTAACTGAATTAAGAAATGAGAGAGGTGACACCACAACAGAACCAGGCGATATTAAATTGGTAATACCAGAATGTTATGAAAAATTATATTCTGAAAAACATGAAAACCTTGAGGAAAAGCACTTGAAACTCATGTCCAAGTTTGATTGACACAGACACCTGTGGAACACTTGAACAGATGGTTTCATGGTTTATTTCTACCAAACATTTAGAAAAAATCTATTGCTAATTCTACTTAAATTCTTTTTAAAAAATAGAAAAAGAAGGAACACTCCCAAAACCGTTAAAACAAGTATAACCGTAAAATCAAAACCAAGCGAAGATATTATCAAAAGAGAACACTACATACAAATATTTCTTATGAATGTAGATGAAAAAATCCTTAAGAAAATTCTGGCCAATACACCAAAAGAGTAATTCATCATGATCAAGTGGGACTCATAACATGTATACAATACACGTATAAGTATATTCAACATAAGAAGAACAAACATAATTCACCACATTAACAAAACAAATAACAAGATGTGTATGATCCTAACAACTGATGCAAATAAAGGCCTTTGACAAAATTGAACACCGCTTCCTGATTAAAACACTCAGCAAAATAGGAATAGAAGAGATTTTCCTCAACATTGTGAAAAGTATATATGCAAAACAAAGACAGCCAATATTATTCTCAATGGAGAAAGATTAAAAACATTCTCCTTGGGAACAGGGACTAGATAAGGATGCCCACTTTCCCTCCTCCTACTCAATATTATATTGGAAGTATTTGTTAGGGCAATAAAACAAGAGAAGGAAGAAAAAGGCATCGAGATCAGCAGAGAGATGATTAAACTGTAGCTACATGCAGATAATATAATAGTGTACACAGAAACTTCAAGGACTCAATAAAAAATCTTTTAGAGCTTGTAGATCAATTTAGTAGAGTGCTGGGATATAATATGAAAGTACAAAAGCCAGTGGGATACTCTTTATAATAACCAACCATAAATTGGGATATTTGGTAATGAACCTAATTGAAGACACAAAAGATTTCTACAAGGAAAACTACTCAACACTTCCATAAGAAACAATAAAAAACCTAAATAGATGGAAAAATGTTCCCTATTCATGGAGAAGAGGACTCTCTACAGTGAAAATGACAATTCTACTAAAAGCAACCCACATGTTTAACTCAATCCCAATATGTATACCAAATTCACTTTTTCAAAAAGATACAAAAGGTTATTGCCAAGCTCGTATGAAGAGCAAAAGGACCCTAAAATAAGCAAAAAAACTTCTGAAAAACAAGAATGAAGTGGGAGGCATAGCCTTTCCTGTTCTCTAAATCTCCTTTGTAGCTATAATCAATCACCAGTACAGCATGGTACTAGAATATAGATCAATAGAACAAAATTGAGAACCCAGAAATTAACCCATCTTTTTTCAATAAATTAATATTCAATAAGGAAGCAAAACTTATCAAATGGGGAAACAACAGTGTCTTCAACAAATGATGCTGGCAAAATGGAGCTGTTACCTGCAGAATGCTAAAGTAGGATCCACACCTCATACCATACACACACATACAGAGAGACGTAGAGAGAAAGAAATCAACTCAAGGTGAATCAGAGACCTAGGGTTAAATCCCAGACCTTAAAGATCATATGATACAAACTGGGACAAAGCTTCGAAGGCTTAACCTATGATATAAAGAAGCTGATACACACAGCCACAAATACACAAGCAGGAGAGAATAAAATTGATGAATGGGACCTTCTGAAGATTAAATCCCTGTGCACATCAAAAATTTTTCTTCAGAGTAAAAAGAAAATCTACTGATTGAGATAAAACATTTGACAATGCCATCTCAGACCGGGATCTCATAGCAGAAGTTGATGGACTCCTACATGCCTCTGGAAACACTATGAACTTTGGTAAATGTTGATAGTTGTAGAGGGGCTTCAGGCCTTTTGCTTACAGGGTTGCTATGAGTCATACTCTACTTGAAAGGAATCAACAGCAGCAGGGCCTCAACAAGATAAAGACTGACAAAATGGGAAAAAGACATGGAAAGACTTTTCACAGAAAAGGTATTTAGATGACCAATGCATACATGAATAAATGTTCAAAATCACTTGCAATAGGAGAGATGCAAACGAAAACCACTATGAGGTACCATCTCACCTCTGCAGCAGTGGCAATTTTAACATAAAAGCAATCAATAAATATTGGAGAGGATGTGGAGCAATAGAAACTCTCACGCACTGTTGATGGGATTGTAAAATGGTACAATCGCTCTGGAAGGATGTTTAGTATTTCCTTAAAAAGCTGAACATAGAATTTCCATATGACTCAGCTATTCTACGGTAGGAATATACCTTGAGGAGATTAGACATGAAAACACAGACATTTGTACACCAATTTTCACAACAGTGTTATTCACAATCACAAGAACATAGAAACAGCCCAAATGTCCAACCACAATCACATTTATTGAGAAAGTGTAGTACTCAGGAAAATTATTTTGAAAATTGTTATATAACTTGAGAAAGACTGGAGAGCAATATGCTGAGTGAACTAATTGTCTCATAAGGACAAATACTGCATGAGACTACTATTGTAAAATAGAAAAACAACTAGTAAAACATATATGGGGAACCAAACAGGGAAGCAGTGGGAACAGAGGAGTGAGAATGGGCAAAGAGTGGGGGGAAATTATGGGGTCACATGATTTGGAGGATGGAGGGAGGTGGGTAAATGAAATGAGAAAGATCCAAAAAGGACCTGAAAAGATGGAGTAATGGTGGGCATAATTAAATTGGATGTTAGTTTATAAAACAAAATGCATGGCAATGGTTGTATGAAAAACAATGTGAATGAAGGAAAGTGTGAAATATAATATATACAAATTTTGTATGCAAACCAATATAAAATAAAAATTAAAAAAATAAAATAGCACCATTCATTAAAGTCAGGATCATTTATCTCAATAGCATGTATTATTTTGCCTCAATTTATGGAATAAATTTATAATTTATTGAAAATTTATTTTCTTAAGTGAGAAACATCTGGTATGATTGTCAATTACATGAGTGATCCTAAAGTTCAGCAATGATAGAAACTATGCATTGGTTTTGAAGCATGACAAACCATGTAGACATTTTCATGTCTATGTGTGGAAAATCATATAAATGTTATTCATGTTAAATATTGCTTGTACTATTTACTGTAATTTGACAGCAAGTTGATTACAAATAATAAAGTGCACGTTGTCAGTTGTTTGTTGGGTTGTTGGTTTTTTTTTTTAATTTATTTTTTTTGTTTGTTTGTTTGTTAAATTTGGGATTTTTTTTTCCCCAGAAAGTGCCTACAGGGGTTTAGCCATTTAACCTCAGGGATCCTTCATAAAACATTAGTAATTTTAGAATATGACATAGGATAAATACATTCAATTTGAGTCATAATTGAAGAAAATCTTAATGTAATCCAAAATCTGGACAATGACTAAAGATGATAGCAGAAGGATCGATGCCATTGAATTATGGTGCTGGTGAGGAGCGTTGAACATGCTGTTGACTGCCAGGAGTTCAAACGGGTCTGTTCTAGAGAGAAAGTAAAACCAAGCTGCTCCTTGGAAGAAAAGACTTTGAAGATCCATCTCACATACTTTGGGAACGTGTCCAGGAGGTATTAGTCCTTGGAGAAGGACAACATGCTTGGAAGAGCAGAGGGACTGAATAGGAGAGCAAGACCCGGGATGAGATGGATTGACTCAGTGACTGGAGAAATGTGATTATGTCTGTTGGAAATAATGAGATTAACTCATGATAGGGCAATCTTCAAAGCTATTGTACTCACTGTGAGTTGCATGTGGCTCAGTGGCACATAAGAACAACAACTAGGCAAAAGCAGTAACAGTTATTGACATTTTAAAATACAATATTTAAAATAGAGTAGACAATACTTCATGGACTGCTAAGAGAACAAACAAGTTCATCCTAGGGAGGCTGAAACCAGGATGCCTTGGAGGCAAGGATTCTGAAGCTTCCTCTGACATTCTTTGAACATGGTGCAAGGCAGGACCAGTCCTTGGAGAGGTACGTCATGCTTGGTAAGGTAGAGGGACAACACAGAGAGAAAGACCCTCGATGAGATGGATTGATTCAGTAACTGGGGTAATGGAGTAGGTGTGTCAGAGACAATAAGATTGACACAGGATAGAGCAGGGTTTAGGGCTGTTGTACATAAGTAACAAGTGACTCAATGGCACCTAACAACAGCAACAACAACAACAACCGGTATAATATTTTAATTAATATTATCAATTATATTTTATGAGCACATAGATAGTTAAAAGTAATCTATATATCAGATTCTGTATCCCAAGACATTATTAAACATTTTTGTAAAATTTTTTTCATTAAAAATCAGTTAAATATATGCAAACCAATGAAACATTAAATTTCAGATTTTGACAGTTTCAGAAAAATAACTTTATTGCAAACAAAGTTATCAAACAGTATAAAAGTGAAAGCCATCAGGAAGATTAATTTTTTAGAATTGCATTATGGGAAAGCTTGACTTTCTTGATGGAACCTCTAATTTTAGTTCTTACATTTACATTCTCTGCTGGGATGAAATTGAAATTCAAGTGTCGTGATTTTGTAACATCTAAATTCGGTGGAACAATTTATAATCTTATGGAGAAAAAAACCTGTAAGGTAGAGGTAGATATTATTAATAAAATATAAGAGAAAAAAACTCTGTCAAAAATGTGTTTATAGAATTAATATTAATCACTAAATTAAAATACCAGAACTGAATATACTCTCACTTAGGGTAAGTCACATTCAACATCTGTGTGAACTCTCTAGGGGTCTTGTAAAACTAAAAACCTCATTTATAGCATTCAGGTGGCAAACAAACACATGAAGAAATGGTCAAAATCTCTAGCTCTAAGAGAGATACAAATAAAAACAACTATGAGATACCATCTCACCACAGTAAGAATAACAAAATAGAACAGCAAACAACAAATGTTGGTGAGAATGTGGAGAAATTGGAACCCTTATTCACTGTTGGTGGGAGTGTAAAATGATGTAACCACTACAGAGGCTGTACGGTGCTTTCTCAAAAGTTTCAAATAGAAATACCATTTGACCCAGCAAATCCATTACTGGGAATATACCCTAAAGGAACCATAACTGCCACCCAAGCAGATACATGCAGACCCATATTTACCGTGGCTTTATTCACAATAGCAAAAGTTGGAAAAACCCCAAGTGCCCTTCAACAAATGAATGGATAGGAAAGCTCTGGTATATCCACACAATGGAGTACTATGCAGCATTGACAAACAAGGAACCCATGAAATATTATACAAAATGGGTGACTCTGGAGTACATTATGCTGGGTGAAATATATTAGTCAGAGAAAGACAAATACTGCATAACGCTACTGTTATAAAAGAGGTCTAACATAGGAGTTGGGGGAGACAACAAAAGAGGCGATAAACACTATATATTGCATTCAAACAAATGAAGGAGAGAACTGTTTAAAAGAAATATATAATCAGGTATTAATTGTTATGACAGGAGTCCAGAATGAAGGCAGCATAGTGGAGTGGATTCGGGGGGAGGGATTGTAAAGCTATGTAAGAATTTTTCTTTTACTCTCAAAGAGAAGAGCAAATTGGGAGGAGGGATGGGTACGGAGAAAAGTACAACAACGAATGAGTGAAAATCCAAAGTCTCTGTAAACATTCATTAAAATTAATTAAAAGACAAAACCCAAAAAAACTTACTGATGAAGTTCCTCAGGTTAGGTGTGAATACTAAGCTGTCAGTTAACTGTGCTGTCAAAATGACCACTACTCATAGAAATTCTAAGAACAAAAGATTATAATCTCTTCCTATCCTGCACCAATCTTATGATATCTGCTATGTTCTAACCAATTTTTGCAACCACTGTGCCAATCCATTTTATTAGGGGTCTCCTCCTCCTAACCTCCAACTTTCATAGCATGATCTATTTTTCCAAGGACTGGCCCCTCCTGACAAAATGCTCAAAGTATATGAGACAAAATTCCATCAGTCTTTCCTCTAAGGAGCATCTCCTTTGTACTTCTTCAAAAATAGATTTTTTTTTTTTACTTAAGCAAGTCCATGTCATATTGAACATTTGTTTTTCATACTTCATACATATAGCTGGACAAGGCTATTCATTGAAGAGGGATAACATGCTTGAAAAGATGGGGGGGTGTCAGTGAAAGAAAGGAAGATCTCTAATAAGATGGATTGACACAGTTACTTTAGCAACAGACCTGAGTGTTTCACGAAATGGACCTGAGTATTTCACAGATGGTGAGAATGGCACAGAATAGGGCAAGGTTCGCATGAGTTGTTTATATGGTTGTTATGAGCCATACTTAACTTGACAACACCTAACA
>NW_006399904.1:4271549-4272089 GCF_000299155.1 Elephantulus edwardii | reverse complement strand
AACTGCATCTTGAGTTCTTCTTATCTCTATAAAGAATTATTCTACTAACCAAAGTCAGTTTTTCTCTGATTTATAATCCACCAGTGACTCTGAGGGAGAAAGCAGGGCAACCTCAGTCCTGTGTGAATTTTATCTCCCAAAATTTTATTGAACCCTCTGCTTCAATCCCAACTCTAGGTCAGTGAATTTTTATAAAGTGGAGACTTTAAATCAAATATGAGGTGAAGTTTAGTTATCCTCATTTCAAAGAAGCATTCTCTTTGTACGTCTTCCAAGACAAAATTGAGTGCCCTAGTGTGTCGTTAGCCTAAAAGTTGGCTTGACAATTTTTCCCCCATTGCAGTTAGCTGTCTCTGGTCTCCAGCTACCGTAATTTACAGGTAAGAGCAAAGGCCACATGGGAAGTGCCACCTAAAATCTCATTTCACATCAAATTCTCCAGTTCAGCCATCACTGCTTCTGTCATTAGAAACAGGTTGGGGGATGTCTGTATCCTCTGGCTACACGAAGAATCTCTTCTGGTGTAGAATAATTCCTTCT
>NW_006399904.1:4267814-4268709 GCF_000299155.1 Elephantulus edwardii | reverse complement strand
TGTTTGGGAGAGTGAAGGGGCTGCGAAGGAGAGGAAGACCCTTGATGAAGGGCATTTAGGGTTCTTGTACATAGGGTCGCTATGAGTCGCAAGTAACTCGATGGCACATAACAACAACAACATTAGAGGCGTAATTACCTTGTAAAATAAATGTTGCTGTTGTTATGTGCCATCGAGTCACTTGTGACTCATAGCAACACTATGTACAAGAACCCTAAATGCCCTTCATCAAGGGTCTTCCTCTCCTTCGCAGCCCCTTCACTCTCCCAAACATGATGTCCCTCTCCAAAGACCAGTCTCTCCTTACAACATGACCTAAGTATGTCAGATGAAGCCTCAGAATCCTTGCCTCCAAGGAGCAGCCTGGTTTAACCCTCTCCAGGATGTATCTGTTTGTTCTCTTAGCAGTCCATGGCACCTACAGCACTCTTCGCCAACACCAAAGCTCAAAAGCATCAATTCTCCTTCTGTCCTTGGTCATTGTCTAGCTCTCTGATGCATAGCAAATGATTGCAAAGACCATGGCCTGTACCAGAAGCACCTTAGTCTCTAGAGAGACACCGTTGCTCTTCAATACTTTAGAGAGGTCCCTAACAGCAGACTTTCCCATGGCAATATGTCTTTTGATTTCCTGGTTGCTGGTGCCCGGAGTGTTGATTGTGGAGCCAGGCAAACTAAAGCTGTGAACAATCTCAATCTCTTCACTATCTATCCTGATGTTTCCAATTGGCCCAGTGGTGAGAATCTTTGTCTTATTGACATTGACTTTCAATCCATATTGAAGGCTGCAGTCCCTGACCCTCAGCAGCAAGCGCTTCAGGTCCTCCTTAGTTTCAGCAAGCAGGATTGTGTCATCTGCATAATGCAGATTGCTCATGGATCTTCCACCAATCCT
>NW_006399904.1:4265583-4266514 GCF_000299155.1 Elephantulus edwardii | reverse complement strand
CAGATGTAATCTATCTGATTGCTATGCATACCATCAGGTGAGATCCATGTGCATAACCTGTGTTTATGTCTCTTAAAAATGTGTTTACGATGAATAAATAGAAAAATTATTTTTGTACACTAATTACATGAATTATCACTATAATCACTTTAAAATACTGCTGCTAATAAATGCAGTAGAGTATAAGTCATTGAAACCTTATGAACAATAAATCTGAACCCTGTGCTCTCTTTTTCCACCCTTATCTATGACACGTTAAGCCCATTGCTGAAGTCACTATCAATCTCCTTGTTTTAGGGTATTCTATTTAGCTCACTCTCCATCTTTCCAAGTGTGATATATCTTTCCAAGGAGTAGAATTTCTTCTCAAAATACTGATAATAATGAATCTTCACTGTCCTTGCATCCAAGGAAGACGCTAGTTTCACCTTCTCTAAGACATAACCTCCCCTCAACCCAAGACATATCTTTGTTTTTTGGAAGTCCATGGATTATTTGGCACTCTTCCCTAATACCGCAATTCAAAGGTATCAATTCTTCTTTAATCATTATTCATTTTCCAGCTCTCAGTTCTATAGTAGGTGATTAGAAAGACTATGGCTTGAATCAAGTACCCCTGAGAATAACTTACAATAATTTTAATTCTAAAATGATAAGTTATCGTTATTTTTAGTACTTCACTAGGGAAAATAAAGTTACTTTGAGTTATTATGGTTATCTTACAAAAAAACATGAATCATCACACCTAATTTGGGTAAAATAAATGCTCTATTGACTATGTAAAGTTATTTTACTGTATGGATCATAAAAAGTTATGGATAACATTAGAAAAATGGGAAGCTCAGAACTCTTACCTGTGCTCATGCAAAACCTATACCTAGACCAGGAGGTCTAGGAAATACCATATAGTTTAAAATTAAGAAGGGAAGGT
>NW_006399904.1:4259356-4264938 GCF_000299155.1 Elephantulus edwardii | reverse complement strand
TCTTTGGAGGCAAAGATGATAAAGGCTCACCTCACATACTTTAGGCATGTTGCTAGGATGGTCTAATCCTTGGAAATGAACATGTTGCTCAGAAAGGTAAAGGAGATAGAAGGCACTCAACCATGTGGATTGATACAGTGAGTGCCGCAATGAGCTCTAGTATGTCAGGAAGTATGAATAGGGCACAGGATAGGACAGGGTTCAGATCTGTTCTTCCTAGGGTTGCTGTGGGTCATACTTGACTTGATGGCACCTATGTACAACAAACTGGGTAATTATAACACATTTTAATAATGTTCTTATTGTTATGTGCTGTCAAGGTGGAACTGACTCACACCTGACCCTCAATGGAGTGAGTTTTCAGAAGCAGTATCTCATATGGCAGGAGATGATCTATCTTTCTCTTGGAAACCATATAGTGAACTCATGTGTCATACTTTTGGTTGGCAGCACAGCTCCTTACCCATTGTTGTTGTTGTTGTTGTTATGTGGCATTGTGTTGCCTGTAACTTATAGGAAACCTATGCATCGTAGCTCTGAACCCTTCCCTATCCTGAGTCAATATCATTCTCTCCAACACACCTACCTCATAACCTCAGACACTTTGTCATTGAACCTTGCTTTCCTCTCCTGCGCTATTACTTAAACTTTCTAAGCATGATGTCCATCTCCAAGGATTGATCTCTTCGGGCAACATGCCCAAAGTACATGAGACAGAGCTACAAAATTTGTCTCCAATCAGTAACTTGGTTTCACTTTCTCCAGGACAGAACTGTTTGTTCTCTTGGTAGTTCATGATAGTTCAATACTCTTTTCCAGCTCTTCAACTAAAAGTTAGTAATTTTCCTGCTGTCATTCTTAGTTATTGTCCATCTCTCTGATGTGTAGCAAGTAAATTCTGACAATTATGGCCTAGATCAGGTGTACCTTAATCTCTATACTGACTTTTTTGCTCTTCAGCATTCCAGAGAGGTCCTTGACAGCACATTTTCCTAATGCAATTTGTCTTTTGGTATCCTGACTGCTGGTGTCAAGAGTAGATTATGGAACCGATTAAGCAGAAGTTGTTAACAGTCTCAATCTCTGTTCCACCTGTCATGTTACTGCCAATTCGTCCAGTGGGGAAGCTATTGGCTCCCTACATTATTAATATAAACCTAATATTACCTCTTTAAGGAGCTTAGAGAAAAGAAAAAATACATTAAATGTCAAGTGACAAACCTACTCTACATTGTATTAGAATAAGAGCTTTACAGCACTATGCAATATTCATCAAAGAAAAAATGCCCTAGATTGCATAGTATTTTTCTTCTTAACAAAATTACAGACAAAATTGGAATAATCACCATCACAAACACTTTCTGTACATGTTTATAACACACTGCTTTTTATAAAACACTTTCCTATCAACCATTCTTATAAATGTTGTGAGAAAAAAAATGAGTCACTAAGTGGAAGCATATTAAGTGTGCTGTGACAATAGAGAATTCTTACAAAATAGTATGCCTTTTACTCCTTATATTAACTGATACTGAAATAATGTTTTACATGTAGGAGACTGAGTTTCAGATTCTAATGGAATGTCCTAAATGATACAGTTCTGAGGGAACTTCTACTATTAAATCTTGATACTATAAGGCTTTTATAATACATCCCATTTTTCTCCCACAACTCTTCAATAGAGCGGATTAGTTTTAGTTGTTATTATATATAGTTGAGTTGGAGCAAACTAGTAGTTGACTTTTCAGTCAATGAAGTGGATTTTCAGAGACTGCAAGAGGCATGGAAGGAAATTGCTCATCTTTCTTTTGATGTTGTGATTAGAAACATACTCATTTTCTTCCTATAGGTTAGAATTTCAAAGTTGAGTACAATGATTTAAGACTCAAACTCATCATCTTCTGAATAGACCTGAGAACAAAGGATAGGGGAGAGTTAAGGCCGCTTATTTGAAGCCTCAAACTACTGAGCAGGAAAGAGATGATTAATCTTTAATATTATTATTATTATTATAGTTTATTTACAAAATTTGAATACATTGTTTTTCAGAACGTATTCTTCCAATTTCCCTCACACCTCCATCAAATTGTACAACCACATTATTAATCCACCCCCCTACCCACACATCCTCATCCCTCTGCTTCCACACCTCCCCGCATTGGATCCTCATACTCTTCCTACAATAATGATTTTATACAATATTTGTCCTTGTGGGACTGATTGAATTCTCTCAGCATAATGGTCTCCAGTCCTTCCCAAGTGGGAAATAATTTACAAAATCATTGCTCTTGCATGCTGTGTAGTATCCCATTGTATGAATGTACCATAATTTCTCAATCCATTTGATTGTGGTTGGATATCTGGGCTATTTCCGTGTTCTTGAGATGGTGAATAATGCTGCTATGAACATTGGTGTACAAGTTTCCATTTGTGCCTCAGTTCTCATTTTCTCAGGGTATTTTCCAAACAGTGGAAATAGCTGGGCCATATGGAATTTGTATGGTCAGCTTTTTGTGGAAGTGCCAAACTGTCTTCCAAAACGGTTGTACCAATTTACAATCCCACCAACAATGTATAAGAATTCCTATCTTGCCACATCCTCTCAACATTTATTACTTGCTGTCCTGTTAAACTTTGTCACTGTTACTGGAGTGAGATGGTACCTCATTTTGCTTTTGATTTGCATCTTTCTTATTGGCTGAGATTTGAAGCATTTCTTCATGTGTCTTTTGGTCATTTGAATATCTTTATAAAAAATTCTTTCCATGTCTTTTGCCCATTTTGTAATTGGGTTATCAGTCTTTTTCTTGTGGAGGCCCAGGAGTATTCTGTAAACTTTCATTATGTGACTCTTGTTTGAGATGGTATCACCAAATGTTTGTTCCCATTTGATAGATTGATTTTCTTTTCACCCTATTGGGAAAAGCTTTGGTACGTATAGAGATTTAATCATTAGAAGGTCCCATTCATTAATTTTACCCTCTTCAGATTGTGCATTTCTGGCTGTATTTGGCAGTCTTTTTATACTGTGGACTTCAGCTGCTAAGCTTGATCCCACTTTGTCTGTTATACACTTCATGGTTTGGAGCTTTACTCCCAGGTCCCTGATCCACTGTATACTGTGAGATATGGATCCTGTTTCACTTGCGGCACCACCATTTGTTGAAAACGTTGTCATTTACCCATTTGATAGCTTTGGTTTCTTAGTCGTTTATCAGTTGTCCATAGATCGTTGGGTCTATTTCTGGGTTTTCTATTCTGTTCCACTGGCCTATCTGCCTGACATTTACCAGTACCATATTGTTTTGGTTACTACTGCTGTGTAGTAGGTTTTTAAGTCAGAGGGTGCTATGACTCCCACTTCATTTTTGTTTCTCAGAAGTATTTTGCTTATTCATGGTCTCTTGCTTCTCTAAATCAATTTGACAATTTTCTTTTCAATTGCCTTGAAAATTGCATTTGGTATCTGAACTGAGATTTTGTTTTACAGAATTGTCATTTTCATGATACTGAGTCTTCCTATCCATGAACAGAGCACATTTTTCCATTTGTGTCTTTTATTGTGTCATGAAGAAATGCTTTGTAGTTTACTTTGTATTGGTCTTTTGTATCTCTAATCAGGTTTACTCCCATGTATCTCAATTTGTAATTGGCTATTGTAAATGTTATTGCTTTCTTGATTTCCTTGTCTTAGTTTTCATTGTTACTGTAGAGGAATCCTACTTATTTTTAGATATTGCTCTTATAGCCTACCACTCTACTAACTGACCTGCTAACAGGATTTTTTGTTGAGTCTGGGATTTCTGTATATACTATTGAATTATCTGCATATAGTGACAGTTTAAACATCTCTTTGCCAATCTGTATGCCTTTTATTCCCTTCTCTTGTCGTACAGCCCTAGCAAGTATTTCCAGTGCAATATTGAATAGAAGTGGAGACAGTGGGCATCCAGCAATCTTTTACCTTGTGATTTGCAGTCTCTGAAAACCTTATGGATTGTCAGTCCTAAGCTGATTCTGACTTGAAAGCATCTAACAAAAATAGCAACAAGCCATCCTAAAAGAGAAATAAAGGCTCAAGTTCATTCCCTATGACATTCTCTAACCATGACATCTTAAATGTCACCTTCAACACATAAAGCTTTGTTGCCATTCCAAAGAAAGGTGAGTTTACAGAGTGTTGAGATTATTGGACAATATCCTTAATACCATATGCAAGCAAGATTCTGCTGAAAATTATCAAAAAATGACTGGAAGAGCACAACAACAGAGAACTGCCAGGCTTGGTTTTGAAGAGGCCGTGGTACTTGGGTATTACAGCTAATATTTGTGGATCTTGACTGAAAGCAGAGAGAACTGTGTTTCATTGACTTTACAAAGGAAGTTGACTCTGTGGATCACAACAAACTGTGGCTGACTATGAGAATATTAGGAATCTCAGAACACTTGATTATGCTTATGTGAGACCTATACTTGGACCAGGAGACAGTCCTCAGAAAAGAATAAGAAATGACTGCATGGTTCAAAATTGGGAAGGGTGTATACCAAGGATGTGTCTTATCTTCATACCTTTTCAACTTTCATCTTCTCCAAGACAGACCTATTTATTTTCTTGGCAGTACATGGAATGATCAAGACTCTTCTCTAGCATCGTAACTCAAAGCAAATTATTCATTCTTAGTCATTGTCCAGCTCTGTGATGCATAACAAGAAACTGTGAAGACTATGGTCTGGATATTGGCACACCCTAGTTTATAGATTGGCATCATCATTGTTTATTAAGCACTTTGGAAAAGTCTCGGACAGCAGACTTTCTTGATGTAGTTAGTTTTTTATTTCCTGAGTGCTGGTGCCAAGATGTGTGTGTGTGTGTGTGTGTGTGTGTGTGTGTGTGGTGCATGTATGGTTAATTTGTGTACCATCAAGTTGGAATAAATTCATAGATGACCCTTTATCCAGTGAGTTTTCATAGGTACTTTAATAGCATAAGTGGAGATTTCTCATCTTTCCTTCATAGAGCAGTTCTTTGGGATGCCATCAAAGATCCTTACCATTAGACCATCATCACATCTCTCTGTATGTGTGTGTGTGTGTGTGTGTACTTATTATTGTGGTTGTTGTTATGGTTGTTAGGTGCTGTTGAATCACTTGCAACTCATAGCTATCCTTTGTATAACAGTTCTGAACCCTGCTCTATCCTATCCCAAACTCTGACACACCTCCCCCCATGAACCCAGTCACTGAATCAATCCATCTCATTGAGGATCTTCTTCAAGCATAATATCCCTTTCTAAGGACTGGTCCCTCCTTTCAAGATGCCCAAAGTATGTCAGACGAAGTTTCATAATCCTTTCTTCCAAGGAGCAGCCTGATTTTACGCTTTATAGTATGAAACTATTATTTGTTCTCCTAGCAATCAATGGCATATTCAATACTCTTCTCCAGCACCACAGGTCAAAGGCATCAATGCTCCTCTATCATCCCTAGTAATTGTCTAGAATTCTGATTCATAGCAAGTAATTGTGAAGTTTATGGCCTGGATCAAGTGCACCTTAATCTCCAGACTGACATTGTTGCTCTTC
>NW_006399904.1:4255613-4256881 GCF_000299155.1 Elephantulus edwardii | reverse complement strand
GTGACTGGGATAATTGGGATGGGAGTGTCAGAGACAGTGCAATTGGCACAGGACAGAGCGGAGTTTAGGGCTCTTGTACATAGGGTCATAGGTTGTACATATGAGTCAGGCGACTCGATGGCACATAACAACAATAACAACAACTGCATGGGAAGTTGCTGCCATCCTTTTCCCTGGGAGCATTTGGTGGATTTGAACTGCATGCCTTAGGGATTACAGCACAGGTTCTTACCACTAGGCAAAAAGCACTCCCATTTTATATAATAGGAGAGCTCTGGTGGTCTAGTTGTATTTTCCTATGATCCTCAATTGCCTTTGTATAATCACAAGGAAAAAATATCTCTGATATTCTCTGCTTTTAGCCAAGATCCATATGACAGTAACAGTGTTATTTTATTATTATTATTTTTTTAATTAAAATTTACAGAGAGTTTGGATTAAGGGAACTTTGGTAGCCAAGTGGCAAGAAGCTTCGCTGCAATCCTAGAGGTGTGTGGTTCAAATCCACCAGATGCTTTGCTGAAGGACGACGGACAATCTCCTCCTGTAGCAGTCAGATCTGATTTGATAATACATACACAAAAAACCACTGTTACTCTTTTTGACATATTCTCTTCTAAATCCAGCTTGAATTTCTGGAAGTGCTCTGTTGATACACTGTTCAATTTTTAAATAATCTTCAGTGTGCTTGGAAGGGTGGAGGATGGAGGGACAACACAGGAGAGGAGGATACCAGATCAGATGGATTAATACAGTTATTCGGGTAGTAGGGGTAGGTGTGTCAGAGTAGATGAGACTGGCTCAAGATAGGGCAGAGTTCAGAGTATTATACATGGGGTTGCTATGAGTCACAGTTGACTCAGTAGCATATAACAACAACAACAACAGTGAGTTTTTACGTGATGGTTTTATTAATGATACTGATAAAGAATATTCGTATTCTATCTGATCACCTTTTTTAGGAATGGGAACAAATTAAAATTTCTTCTAGTCTTGTCTCCATACCTTTTCAATCTATATGCAGGACAGATATTTTGGGAGGCTGGTCTTTATGGGGAAGAATGTGGCATCAGGATTGGAGGAAGACTCATCAGCAACCTATGTTATGCAGATGATACAACCTGTGTTATACAGATGACACAATCATGTTTGCTGAAACTAAGGAGGACCTAAAGTGTTTGCTACAAAGGTCAAGACTATATAGTCTTCTATGTGAATTGAAGCTCAACATCAAGAATACAAAGATTCTCACAACTTTGCATCATGAT
>NW_006399904.1:4251569-4254133 GCF_000299155.1 Elephantulus edwardii | reverse complement strand
GATGGGCAATCTTCTCCCAAGCAATTACTGTCTCTGAAAACTTGATGGTGGGTCAGCTGGTTCTGTTGGTTCTGACTTAACAACACACAACAGTAACAATTACAATACTTTCTTGTATGCAAATAGATAGTATTCTATAGCTCACAGCATTGTACTTCAAGGTTGATCGGGAAATGCTCTTTTTTGAGGATAAATGTCACATTATTCCTCTTTAGTTTGTCATTTCCTGTATAGTGGACCACACGATTGGTTAGAAATGGCCAATACACATCAATTTCCATTTACTAATGCCTAGGATGTTGATCTTTATACATTCTGTTTCACTTTTGAAAGCTTACAATTTTTCTAGATTTATACTTCATACATTACATATTTAAATTTTTAACTGATGTTTGTTTCTTCTCCTTATTTTGAGGCTTGCCACATCAGCAAATGAAGATTCTTCATTAGGTAAAAGCTTTGCTCCACTCACACAATTATGGTAGATTCTCCTCTAAGGAAGTAGCTCTTCCTAGTTCAATGTCTTCCAGCTTGAAAGACTCTTCTTGCAACATTATATCTAATAGTGTTCCTCCATTGTCCATTCCATTTTGAAAAGTTTACTATGTCAGAAGTGGATAACTAGTCTTGCTTCTTAGTCTGCCGTTGTCTGGAATTTCCGCTGTAACCTGCTCAACAAGGATCATGGATAACATTTTGGACTTTCAAATACCAGTGGCATAGCTTCCAGAATCACAGAAAGACACAAGACACCACAGTACAGAAAACTGGCATAGAAGTGGTGGAGATGATAGATAGATAGATAGATAGATAGATAGATAGATAGATAGATGATAGATAGATAGACATAACTTAAAAATCCTTGGTGATAAATTGGTAACTATTGATGCTTTCAAAGATTTCCACTTATACATAGCCATAATCTCTGCCCATAAAACAGTGGCAAAAAGATACAAAGTTATTAATAAAGTTTATTAATAAATCAAGTTTCTTGCATCAGGAAAAGTAAATCCTTCAATGAGGTGAATTGTTGAATTGCAACAATATATTCAAGCACAAGAGCAAGTGCGAGGGTTTTGTACTGCTGCAAACTCAGAGATACCAAGTAACAATAATAGAGCCTTGGTGGAATGCTTTTACACTAATCTATAATAGCAAACTTAACAATTATGAAATTCAGTGTTTGGCTTTTTTTCCCCCTTTGTTTTTTACAAGTAAAATCTGCCAGCTAGTATAATCCTGGTGGTGGTGGTGGTAGTGGTTAGATGTCTTTAAACTGGCTATGACTCACAGCCACACTATTAAGAATGGATTTGAATGTTGGCCTCTTCTCCACTATCCTCAGCAATTCTGATGTGCTCTAGTTCGTTGTTACAGACACTGTGTCATTCTGTCTAGTTGAATGTCTTCCTCTTTTCCCTGACCTGCCACCTTTCCCAAAAATCTGGGTTATTATTTGTCATCATGTCAGAAACAACTCATAGTTGACCCTCCAGTGTGTTTTCAAAGCCAATGATTTGCATGAGATCAGATTGTTTATCTTTCTCCCATGGAGCACCTGATGGACTTGAATCACCTCCCTTTCGGTTGGCAGTGCAACTCCTTTCCTTCAGGACACCAGAGTTCCCTTTTACCAGAGTAGAAGTTATTTCAAGATCCCCAAACTTTCTTGAAATAAGATTGGTTGATATTTTCAGAAAATAAAGGTGGTTTTCTAACTGCACTCTTAGTGTTTCCTTCTGCTTCAGTTTTTTTCCTCATAAATGATAATATTTGGTATCAACATAAAGTCAAGACTCTAAAGTGAGTAGAATAATAATGTGCAGTCATTGTGTCTTGTGAAGTTAGAACCAACCGATAGTTCTCTGGTGAGCAGGTTTTTAGGCAGTTAAAATCACAGAAGAGTACCCATATTTTTTTTTCTCCTGTAGAGCAGCTAGCTGGTAGCCTCAAATTGATTTTTCATTATGGTTGTTCTTATGTGCCATTGAGTCACCTGCAACTCACAGCAACTCTATGTACGATAGTTATAAACTCTGCCCTATCATGGGACAATGTCATTGTCTCCAATAATCTTGTTGCTATTACGTGCTGTCGACTTGCAGGTAACTCATAGAGACCCAATGTACAACAGCCCTAAACCCTGCTCTAACCTGTGACAATATTATTGTCCTTGACACAGCTACCCCTATTAGCCTAATCCATCTCATGGAGGATTTTCCTTTCTTGCACTGGCCTTCCACCCTCCCAAGCATTATGTCCCTCTCCGAGGACTGGTCCCACCTTGCAACATGTTCAAAGTATGTCAAATAAAGCTTCAGAATCCTTGCCTCCAAGGAGCAGCCTGGTCTCACCTTCTCTAGGTCAAACTTGTTCGTTCTCCCAGTCCATGGTATATTCAAAACTCTTTTCCATCACCACAGCTCAAAGGCACTAATTCTTCTTCTATGATCCCTAGTCATTGTTGAGCTTTCTGATACGTAGCAAGTAATTGCAAGGACCATGGCCTTGATTAGGTGCACCTTAGTCTCCAGACTGGCATCTTTGCTTTCCAGTACTTTGGA
>NW_006399904.1:4247689-4251084 GCF_000299155.1 Elephantulus edwardii | reverse complement strand
GCTTTGTTTTGTTTTGTTTTTCTTTTGGCGCTGTATGGGATGTTCAGTACTATTCTCAAAGGCATCAATTCTTTCTTGAATTGATGTCAACATGTTTGACAGTTCTACTTTTTACTAAGTGTTCTCTATGAATTGAAATTGGTAATAATAATAATAATAATAATAATAATATTTGGGGACATAAAAGAAGCCTTGTGCCAAATGTATTGGAATGATAATGGAAAGGTGAGAGCAGCTTGAGTCTACCAGTTGTTGTATAGAGAAAGAAATTCAAGCTTTTCCTAATGAAGGTTACTATGTGTCAGAATCAATTCACAGGTAGTAAGTTTGAGTTTATTTGTTAAAGTTTTCTGTTAACCATAAGAAAAAGATGAGAAGTTTAATCTCATAAAGAATTATAGCCTAGAAATGGAATAAAGGGTTTTATGATTTAATTAAACAATAATGATGCTTATTTATATAGATATCTCATATGATACATTTTTTTAAAAAGTTTGACAGTTCAAACCTATCGAGTAACTCTATAAGGAAACAACCTGACAATCAACTTCCTATGGGACAGTTGCTCTGTTTTACGATTTAAAATAGTCTTGACAATATTTAATACAAATATATAAAAATCACTTGGAAATTTAATAGCCAAGCTAAATTCTTTTTACTTATGAGAGTTAGAAGAAATAGTTTTCTTCCAGAAAGTCTCAGTGCCATTGCAGGAAACAGTGCAAACTTTGAATACAAATTCCAAGTTTTTAAACTGCATGTTAAATCTTACATTCTGAAATGACAGTCCTTCCTGAGTGGTGCTGTCCTCTCTGTGGAAATGGCTTTCTTGAAGAGTCATCTCAGAAAATGCTATAATTTTCTCCCAACTTTGCTATTTCCATACCCTTCATGTGTACTTTTCTTTGATGGAAAAGTTCCCCTCTGTGGCATCGCCTAAGAGATTTAGGAGTTCAGTTCCTGAACAATTGTTTCACAATAATATTCAAAATGCATTTTAAGATGATGGAATGTCTCTCTTTCCTTTTTCTCTAGATATTAGACAATGAGATAGCTGAGAGGTTACCAAAGGGCTCAACAGCTTTCATCATCAGAAGAGCTGCTGTCGGCAGTGAGTATGGGGCTGGCACGGTGGAGGCTGAAGCTGTGTCTGCTGGTTTGCAGATGATGTGGCTAATGAGCACATGCTCCTTTAAAGTGCCTTTCTTTGGAAAAATCAACCTTGTTTGCATTCTAATTGCTCTCCTTGGTGGCTTATACTTTTCCACATTTCATTTCTTCTAAAGGGATTTCAAAATTATTCAGGCTTGTGGATAAGATCCCTGTACAAAACTGTATTGAGATTTATTTTTTAGAGTTAATCTGATGAGTGGAAGAAGACCGATAAGAAAAAGGAGGGGGAGAAATGTATTTTCACCTTGACTTAGTCATAAGTAAAAGGCACAACATTATACAACGTTATTTTACTTCTAAACTTTATTTCTGAACTTCTATTTCCTTAACAGAGAGCTTTGGTGACTTAGTGGTAAGTAATTTTACTGCCAATACAAAAACATGCAGTACAAATTCACCAGCTACACCTTGGGAGAAAGATGGAGATTACTCTCCTTTCTAATTACAACTTTTGAGAACCCACTGGAGGTCAGCTATGTGTCTGTTCCAACTCAATTGTTGTTGTGTTGTTGTAGTTATTATGTGCCATTAAGTCACCTGCAACTTAGAGTGACTCTATGCACAATAGCCCTAAATCCTACTGAACCCCGTGCCAGTCTTATTGTCTCTGACACACCTATCTCCCTTACACCAGTCACTGAATCACTCCACCTCATTGGGGGTCTTTCTCTCCTGTGCTGTCCCTCCACACCCCCCAAGCATGACGTCCCTCTCCAAGGACTGATCCCATCTTGTAACATGTCCAAAGTATGTCAGAGTAAGCTTCAGAATCCTTGCCTCCAAGGAGCAGCCTGGCTTTACTGGCTCCAGAACAAATTTGTTTGTTCTCCTAGCAGTCCATGGTATATTCAATACTCTTCACCAGCACCACAGCTCAAAGGCATCAATTCTAATTCTATGATCGCTAGTCATTGTCCAGCTTTCTGATGCATAGTAAATAATTGTAAAGACCATGGCCTTTATCAGGCACAGCTTAGTCTCCAGACTGACATCAATACTCCTCAGTACTTTGGAGAGGTCTCTGACAGCAGACTTTCCCAATGCAAAACATCGTTTAATTTCCTGTCTTCAAATACCAAAAATGTTGTTTGTAGAGCCAAACATACTGAAGCTATCAACAATCTGAAAATCTTCACCATCTATCAAGATACTATCAATTGGCCCAATGGTGAGAATCTTTGTTTTTTGATGTTGAGCTTCAATCCATATTGAAGGCTGTAATCCTTGACCTTCTGTAGCAATTGCTTCAGGTCCTCCTCAGTTTCAGCAAGCAGGGTTGTGTCATCTGCATAATGCAGATTGTTGATGAGTCTACCTCTAATTCTACTGCCACACTTCTAATAGAAAACCAGGCTCCCAGATAATCTGTTTCGCGTACAGATTGAAAAGATATGGAGATAGAACATATCCTTAACACACAACCTTCTCAATTTTGAACCATGCGTTGTTTCCTTGCTCTGTCCTAAAGACTGCGTCCTGGTCCAAGTACAAGTTTCACATAAGCACAAGCCAGTGTTCTGAGATTCCCATTCTTCTCAGAATTAGACACAGTTTGTTATGATCCATACAGTCAAATGTCTTTGCATAGTCCATGAAACATAGATAGACATTCCTCTGATGCTCTCCTTTCAGCTAAAATCCACCTGACATTAGTTATAATATTCCTAGTACCACAATCTTTTCTAAACCCAGCCTGCATTTCAGGCAATTCTCTGTTGATATGCTGTTCCAGTCATTTTTGGATAATTTTCAGCAGAATGTTTCTTGCATGTGATATCAATAATATTATTCAATAATTTCCACTCTCTGTTGGATGACCCGTCTTTGGAATGTGAACAAATATAGATCTCTTCCAGTCAGTATGCCTGGTGGTTGTCCTCCAGATTTTTTGGCACAACGTGGTGAGCACATCCAGGACAGTGTCTGTTTTTTTTAGGTTGTTTTTTTTTTAAATGTGTCAATCTGCATGCCATCAATTCCTGAAGCCATGAATTTTGCCAATTGTTTCACAGCACCGTGAACTTCTTCCTTCATCACCACAGACTCTTGCTAATATGTTGTTTCAAGAAATTCTTCTGTGTTCACCAATTCCTTTTGATACAATAACTGTGTATACTCTTTCCATCTTCCTTTAATGCTTCCTGGATCATTCAATATTATGCCCAAAGTATCCTTAAGTATTGCCACTGTTGTTGTTGTTATGTGCCGTCGAGTCATGTGCG
>NW_006399904.1:4244089-4245004 GCF_000299155.1 Elephantulus edwardii | reverse complement strand
TTTCCTTCACCTGCTCCCCCCACCGACCAAACTGTGCAGCTCTGCAACTGCATACTGGCCCATCCTCACCCTCCCTTCTGCCCCCAACCCTCACCTCCTTGTACCCCCAATATGTTTTTCCCAATAAAAAAAATATTTAAAAAAATAAAGATTTTACCACTTATAGTCCTAAGTTAGAGATCTAAAATTATAATATCTCTGTAACTGTAAAAATAACTTCCCATGTAAATATTTAAATTTTAGTTTATTAAATTTCTGCATGCTATAAGATCAAATTTATTGTAATAAGTTTGAATGGGTAAAATATGTTCCATGAATCAAGCTAATATGTTTTACTCTTCTGTTTCTTTATTGGTAGTTTTAACAACACTGATATTTTTATTTAATGAAGTAATAGTAAGAGACTGTTATTAAAAGTGGATTTTTAAAGGAAAGCCTGTCACTGATTAACACTCCTTAAACTTTAGCATTGTGAGTACAAATTTCTGGTACCTGATGGCAAATGATCTGAAGTTACCATAGTTCAAAATTATGTTACTATTGCTGTGGAGCCACCTCAGGTGCCAAATAGGAGAAGAAAGTTTGGAACAGAGAGCTATAAGCAGGTTTCTCAACTGGCACATTGAGCTGCAAAAAAGAGAGCTGACTTGAAATCCCAATGGACAAAATAGAACACCTGGTATCACACCACTCAGCCACTTCATAGATGAAGGATGACAATAGATTTTTGGTAGAAGGGACTGCAGTAAGGCAAGATTCCTGCAGGGCTTCAGTGCATAACAGAGAGAACATGAAGGACTTAGGAAAGGCAAAAATTCCCTGAAAAGACTTTCAGTAGAGTGAGTGGCTCACCCCATAGATTGAACATTTTAAGCTGAAGATAGGAACTGCCAACAGCTTATGCAGACACAACAG
>NW_006399904.1:4242260-4243989 GCF_000299155.1 Elephantulus edwardii | reverse complement strand
AAGGCAAAAATTCCCTGAAAAGACTTTCAGTAGAGTGAGTGGCTCACCCCATAGATTGAACATTTTAAGCTGAAGATAGGAACTGCCAACAGCTTATGCAGACACAACAGGAATGGCCTAACATCTATCAAGAAAAACTTCATAAAATGTCAAAAAAGCAGCAGGCAGCTTCAAACACTAGAGAGAAAATAATTGAGCCTTCTGTAAACAAAGCAGAAGATATTGCAGACTCAAGAGTTGAAAAGGCAGAGATATATATGGATATGGAGGCATTCAAACAACTATGAAAGAAAGTACAAATTATGGAAGAAACAATGGAAGTAAAAAATAAAGGGAATACCCTAGAGGTAGAGAAGCAGAAAAAAATATATTGATGAAGGGTTATTTGAAGAGCTACAAAATAAGATACAAATGGTGGAAAAAATAATGGAACCATTTAAGAAAACAAATACTCAAGAGACAGGGAGCAAGAAGAAATATATTGATGAAGAGGAACTTGTACAACTACAAAAAAACATTCAAAAAGATGGGGAAAATAGGTACAACATATTTTTTTAAAAATCATAACATAAAGATGGTATATCCAACATAATACTGGAGAGCATAGAAATTAATGAAAACACAATTCAGAATACTATCACAAAAGTGTCCAACATGGTACAGAGACAAAAAAGAAAAACAGAAAAGATAAAGAAGTGAGTCAGTGGCTCAAAGACACAAACCTGAATGGAACTATACTAGAAGAAAAATCAGAGATGAGATGTAAAAAAAAAAAAAATTACAATTATGTGGGATGACATGAACAGAAACAACATATATATTATTGGAATTCCAGAATATGAGAGGGTCAGGGAAATCACTGAAAATAATGAAGAAAAAGGTACTAGGAAAAAACTTCCCAGCTATTAATAAGAACAAGGAAATCTACATTCAAGAAGCTCAGCAAACATCAAATAGACTAAGACCCAAAAAGAAAAATAAAACAAAACAACCCATCAATACATATCATAGACAAATTCTCCAAAATAAAAGATAAAGATAGAATACTAAAGGCAACAGGAGAAAAACAAAGAGTAACCTTAAAGGAAAAGCAACTAGATTAAGTTCTGATTTCTTAGAATTTACCGTGTGAGCAACAAGACAAAGGAATAGCATATTCAGAAAGTTGAAATAAAACTATTGTAAACTGAGGATTCTATACCCAGCCAACCTGTCCATCAAATATAAAGGAGAACTTAGATCCTTTGCAGAAAAAAGGAACTTAAGGTATTTGTGAAATAAGACCAAATCTACAAGAACTTCTAAGGGAAGTTCACACAGAGACACCAAAGAAAAGTGGATGTACCATAGTAATCAGAAACAACAAAAAAGAAACACAGAAAAATGGCAATGATAAAAGCAGGCCAGTCAATAACCATACTTAGTATAAATGGACTAAAAATACCAGTTATGAGAAAAAGAGTAGCATAATGGATTAAAAAAGGGAAAAAAAAAACAAACATAAAACTCAAAGCTCATCATTATGTCATCAACAAGAGATACATCTAAGAAATGAAGAAAAAGCTAGATTGAAAATTAAAGGCTGGAAAAAAAATATATTCCATGCGAATAAATGGCATCTGCAAAGATAAGGACTGATAATTCTAATCTCTGATACAATAGACTTCAGGATTAAAATAACCATAAAAAATAATTAAGGGCACTATATATTGACTAAAGGCACAATAGA
>NW_006399904.1:4240698-4242160 GCF_000299155.1 Elephantulus edwardii | reverse complement strand
AAAAAAATATATTCCATGCGAATAAATGGCATCTGCAAAGATAAGGACTGATAATTCTAATCTCTGATACAATAGACTTCAGGATTAAAATAACCATAAAAAATAATTAAGGGCACTATATATTGACTAAAGGCACAATAGATCAAGAAGACATAGCCTTGGTCAATATCTCTGCACCAAATTACAGACCTGAGAAAATAGATAAAATGTTTAACAGAATTGAAGAAAGAAATAGACAGCACCACAATAGTGGTAGGAGATTTGAACATATACTCTCACAGAAAGACAGGTCAACTCAAAAGTAACTTAAAAGATGTAGAAGGTCTAAACTATACATTCAACCAACTCAATATTGTGGATATATTCAGGTATTGAACCCTTTTTTCTCAAGTGCTCTTGGTACGCTCTATAGAACTGATCACATATTAAGGCATAAAGCAATCCTCAACAAATAAAAAATGAAAAACAACAAAACTGAAGTAATACAAAGTAAATGTTCAAACCATAACGCCATAAAACTAGAAATAAAACCACAAGGGGATAAAGTGTTTAAGATGAGCCACGTGAAAGCTAAATAACACACCAGCAGACTGAGATTCACTTCTACACATTTTCCTTTAGATTTGGTTTCTCGACATTCCATTGTACTCTTTCTTTCTCCTCTGTTTTGTAATGAATTTTTACTTTCTTCATGGATAATATCCTTGATATCATCCCACAACTCGTCTGGTCTTCTATATCTGGTGTTCAATGCCTCAAACCTATTCTTAAGATGATCATGAAATTATGATGGAATTGATTCAAGACCATCTCTTGGTTCCCCGTGGGCCTATTTTAATTTTCCTATGCCTCAATTTGAACTTATATATGAGTAATTGATGATCTGACACACAGTCTGCCCCTGGCCTACATTTGACTGCTGATACTGAGCTTCTCCAATGATTTCTTCCGCAAATGTAGTCAATCTGATTCCTATGCAGCCCATCAGGTAAATCCAAGTGTAATGTCGTTTTTTGTGTCTTTTAGAAAAAGTATTTTCAATGAATGTTGTTGTTGTTGTTAAGTGTCAAGTCGCAGGTGATTCATAGTGACCCTATAAAGGAAAGTCCTCAACACTTGGGTGCCTTTTATCCTCTCTCCAGGTTCATAGGGTTTCCAGAGGCAAGCTATTATGGAAGTGGATGCCAAGCTTGTTTTAATCGGGGAGTTCCACCCCACACTCAGTCCACACTGGATAACCAGCCATTAACGAATTTGACACATCAGTGTCACGGTGTTCAGCCTCACAGCAAGCACAAGTGACCACAGTATGGCAACTTGTACACCAGAGATATACGACCTAGAGGAATGTCTGAACAAAAACAATGAAAGACTGGGCCAAGGGGCACAGGTTTTAGCAAGCCCGCTTGCACAAGGACTCAAGAAGCCAGAGTCTAGATTCAGCTGACATTAAGGCACGGCA
>NW_006399904.1:4235331-4236428 GCF_000299155.1 Elephantulus edwardii | reverse complement strand
GCTGCCAATTGGTCCAGTGGTGAGAATCTTTGTCTTCTTGACATTGAGCCTCAGTCCATACTGAAGGCTGCAGTCCTTGACCCTTCACAGCAAGTGCATCAGGTCCTCCTCAGTTTCAGCAAGCAGGTTGTGTCATCTGCATATCGCAGATTGTTGATAGATCTTCAACCAATCCTGATGCCACACTTCTCCTCATAGAGCCCATCCTCTTAGATAATCTGTTCTGCAAACAGGTTGAAAAGGTATGGAGATAGGACACATCCCTGGCGTACACCTTTCCCAATTTTGAACTGTGCATTGTTTCCCTGCTCTGTTCTGATGACTGCCTCTTGGTTCAAGAGTCACTGTACTAGAAAGAATATACCGACACTGAAAAATTTCAGAAAGTATTATATGAATACGAGTCAATGGTAATGTAATAGGAAATGAAAGCTGCATTGAAGGCATTGACAAAGAATCCAAGGCCCCAGGAATTGATGGAATATCAATTTATTGTTTCAAGTAATAAATACAGGCTAGGATACACTCAACACTCTATTCCAGGAAATTTGGAATACAACTGTCTGGTCAACAGGTTGGAAGTGGTCTATATTTATTCCTATTCCCAAGAAGGGTGAATCAATCGAATGTGGAAATTATAGAACAGAATCATTGATATAACATGCAAGCAAAATATTGCTGAAGACCTTTCAAAAACAACTGGAACAGTACATTAATAGGAAATTGCCAGAAGTTCAAGAGGGAATTAGAAGAGACCAGGGCACCAGGGAGATCACTGTTGATGTCAGATCGATCCTGGCTGAAAGTAATGAATACCAGAAGAATGTCTATATGTGCTTTATTGACTATGCAAAGGTGTTTGACTGTGTGAATCATGACAAGTTGTCGTTGACATTGAGAGTAATCCCAGACCACTTGATTATGCTCATATGGAAACTGTATCTGGATCAGGAGGCGGTTGTGAGAACTGAGCAGGGGAGCAGTGCATGGTTTGGAACTGGGAACGGAAGGTGTCAGCATTATAGTCTCTCTCCAACCTATTCAATCTATACACTGAGCAAATTATCCCAGAAACTGAACTCTATGAAGAGGAATGT
>NW_006399904.1:4232965-4234071 GCF_000299155.1 Elephantulus edwardii | reverse complement strand
TTAAAAAAGAAAACACAAAAATAGATAGAAATCACATCACAATAGAACCAGATGAAATTAAACCTGTAATATCAGAATATTATAGAAAAACTATCCTTCAATAAATTTGAAAACCTAGAGGAAATTGATAAATTTTTTTGAAACTTATTTCTTACTCCAATTGACACAGACAGATGTAGGATACTTAAGCATACCCATCACAAAAGAAGAGGAAATTGAGCAGGTCATAAACAGACTCTTCCACAAATAAAGAATTAATTCATGAATTAGTTCTACCAAACATTCATAGATGATCTATTAACAATTCTACTTAAATTATTTAAAAAATAGAAAAAAAGAAGGAATATTCCTAGAGTCTTTTTATGCAGCAAACATAATGCTAATGCCAAAATCACACAAAGGTATTACTAAAAAAAGAAAACTACAGACTAATCTCTTTCATAAGCTTAGATGTACAAATCCTTAAAAAAGTCCTATTCAATAGAATCTAATAGCATAGAAAAAGAAAACCAAAGCAACTCATCATAATCAAGGGGGATTCATAACAGGTATACAAGGATAGTTTAACAAAAGAAAAACAATCTACATCATTCACCACATAAAAAAGCAAATAAAAAGAACCATATGATCATAGTGTTTGATGCAGAAAAGGCCTTTGACAAAATCCAACACCTTTTTTTATTAAGACACACAGTAAAATAGAAATAGAAGGTAATATTCCCAACATAGTGAAAAGTTTATGTGACAAACCAAGAGTCAATGTTATTCTCAATGGTGAAAGACTAAAAATATTTTCCTTGCAAAAAGGGATGAGACAAAGATGCCCACTAGCACCATCTTTATTGAATATTTTATTTGAATTAGTGCTAAGGTAATATGACAAGAGTAGGAAATAAGGGGCATCAAGATTGGCAAAGAGATTGTTAAACTGTTGCTATATGCAACATCTTGTATCATCCGGAAGAGTGAAAATGTTCATTACAAAGACAGAAGAGGAAGAAAAGGTCAAAATGGATGTCATAAGAAACTCTGAATATTGCACTGGAACATAGAGAAGCCAAAGCAGAAGGAAGAATTCAAGATACTAAACAGCTGAATAGAAGATT
>NW_006399904.1:4227907-4231451 GCF_000299155.1 Elephantulus edwardii | reverse complement strand
ACATCAGCAGAGAACTGCCAGAAGTTCAGGCTGGGTTTAGAAGGGGTCATGGTATTAGTGATATTGCGCTGATGTTAGATGGATCTTAGCTGAAAGCAGGGAATACAAGAGGAATGTCATCCTGTGGTTTGCTATGAACCGCCACCTCTAGGATTGCAGTGCAGCTTCTTGCCACTAGGCCACCGGAGATCCCTAAATTTTTAACTTCAAACTACCAGCCTTTCTTTTTTTTATTTCCAATAACCAGTTATTATCAACGTATTCTGATTGCATGTTCAATCAATTTCAAAATGTAAAATGTGGTAGAAATTATCAATTTCCCACTCTGACATTTGTTGCTGGAGAAAGCAACTAGCTATCCTTACCATGGTATCTGTATGTTTCCTCCTTATTGATGGTTTTCTCCTAGAGGAATAGCATTTATTTGTCAGTATGTTGTGTTGGGGATAATTTACGTCTTGCTACTTGTCTCCTATCTTTGCTTTATAAATGTGTGTTTGTTAATAATGTGGGTGTTTTGTGGGGTGGAGCACTTGTCTATCAACATGCAGCTCTGGAGTGAGTCACAGGTTGCTAGAAGCTATGATACTGTTATTTCAAATACTAGCAGAGCCACCAGGGTGGGCGTGTTTTAGTAGAGTTTTTAAATTAAGATAGACAAAGATGAAAGTTTGGCTATCTAATTCTGAAACAATAGACCATTGGAAAATAATAGCAAACCCCAGGATCAATAGGGAAATTCTGCTCTCAGGGTTAGAGTTAGGATTCGCTTTATGTTAGACATGAAAAAGAAAGAGAGATAGATAGATGATAGAGATAGAGATAGAGATAGAGATAGAGATAGAGATGATAGAGATAGAGATGATAGAGATAGAAATGAGAGAGAGAGAGAGAGAGAGAGAGAGAGAGAAAACAGCTGCAAATTATCCTTCAACAATTAGAATATATGAAATATGAATCCAGGAAAATTGGACGCTGTGAAAATGAAATTGAATGTATAGAGAAAATCATTCTAGCCCTTAGTGAAATGATATGGACTAGTTTTGGTCACTTTGAATCTGACAATCAAGATGTACCATACAGAGAGAGAAAAACTGAAGAATAATGTTGTGTTTACAGTAAAAAAATATCATCTGAAGATCTATGCTGAAATTGGAATGCTGTGAGTGATAGGATATTATCCATATGCCTGCAAGGAAGACCTGTTAATACTAAAATTATTCAAGACCTGTTAATACAAATAATATTCAAATATTCAAACCAACAACTGAAGCCAAAGAGGCACTAACTTAGCAGAATTTAAAAGTAATAATGATATCAAAGCCTGAAATTTTCTTAACCTGGTTAATGTTATGTGTCATTGTGTTCACTATGACTCAAAGCCACCCTATGCACAATAAATCTGAACCCTCCCCTTTGCTGAGCCACTCTAATTGTCTCCAAAATATCTGTCGGCATTACTCCTTCTCATCCAGGGTCTCCCTTTCCTGTGTTGTTCCTCCTCCCTTCAAAGCATGATGTCTTTCTCCAAGGACTTGTCCTTCCTGGTAACAAGTCCAAAGCTTGTGAGACAGAACTTCAAAATTTTTGACTTGAAAGAGCAATCTGTGTTATGCAGATGATACAATGCTGCTTTCTGAAAATGAGGAGGACCTGAAGTGCTTGCTGCAGAAAGTCAAGGACTACAGCCTTCATTCAATATGGATTGAATCCCAATATCAAGAAAACAAAGATTCTCACCACTGGGCTGATTGGCAGTAACTTGATAGAGGGTGAAGAGATTGAGATTGTTGACAGCTTCAGTTTGCTTGGCTCTACAATCAGTATTCTTGGTACCAGCAGCCAGGAAATTAAAAGATGTATTGCATTGGGAAAGTCTGTTGTCAGAGACTTCTCCAAAGTACTGAAGAGCAACGATGTCAGTCTCTAAACTAAGGTGTGCCTGATATAGGCAATTACTTGTGATGCATCAGAGAGCTGGACAATGACTAGGGATGATAGGAGAGTTGATGCCTTTGAGCTGTGGTGCTGTGGTGCTGGTGAAGAATATTGAATATACAATGGACTTCTAGGAGAACAAACAAATTTGTCCTGGAGAGGGTGAAGCCAGGCTGCTCCTTAGAGACGAGGATTTTGAAGCTTTGTCGACATACTTCGGAGATATTGCAAGGCGAGGTCAGTCCTTTGAGAGGGATGTCATTCTTGGGAGGGTGGATGGACAGAGAAAGAAAGAAAGGAAGACCCTCGAGGAGAGGGATTGATTCAGTCACTGGGCTAATGGGGATAGGTGTGTTGGAGACAATAAGATTGGCAAGGGATAGAGCAGGGTTTAGGGCTGTTGTACACAGAGTTGCTATGAGTCACAGGAGACTTGATGAGACATAAAAACAACAGCAACTGACAAATCCTTCTGCAGTAAATGTTTCAGGTCTTCCTCACTTTCAGCAAGCAAAGTTGTGTCATATGCATTATTCAGGCTGTTGATATGTCTTCCTGTAATCCTGATGCCATATTCCTCTTCATAAAATCCATCCTCCCAAAATTATCTGTTCTGCATATAGATTGAAAAGGTATGGATATAAGATGCAGCCCTGGCATAGTCCTTTCCTGATTTGAATCATTATTTCTGGTCCAAGTATAAGTTTCTTCAAATGAGTATAATCAATTGTCCTGGGATTCCGATTCTTCTCAAGGCTAGCCATAATTTGTTGTGATCCACACAATCAAATGCCTTGGCATATTCAATGAAACACAGAAAATCTTCTTAACTTTAGATCCCTTATTTACTCATGATTGTTTTATTGAACACACATTGATTTAGGATTGTTCATAAAATAATTATACTATTAAACTTGACATTTTAATGTCAATTGAAGGAATTCTGGTGGCTTCATTGTAAGGGGTTTCTCTCGCAGCCCAAAAGTACATGGGTTGCTTCCACTAGCAACTCCACTAGAAAAAGGACAGGCAATCACCTCCTCTGTGATTAACTGCCTCCACAAACCTGCTGGAGAGTCAGGTATGGGTTGGTTCTGTCTCAGTGGAGGACAAAAACAACAATATAAATTGAATTATTTTTATCAATAAAAAAGATCTGCAATACTACTTCTGAAAATTTGAAGACTTAAGAGCACAGTTTTAAACATGAACTTATTCAGAGTCAGAATTGACTCAACAGCCACTAGTTTGCATATACATAAATAACTATAATTATATTATGGATTATGTAACTTAAAAGACCTTGCCATCAGTAGATTCCAACACATAGTGATCCTCCTTCAGATTTCTGAGATTTTAAATTTAAAACGGCTTATGCCTTTTTTTTTCTTTTTTTTTAAAAAAAAACCCTCTTGTGGATTCCAAACTATGAAGAAACGCAGTATTTGGATTATCATCGTAACTTGCTATGGACTATGCTACATACATGTGTATATATAATGTTACTGATTTTGTTATGTATCATCGAGTCAGAATCAACTCATAATTGGTCCTTCAGCAACTTTTAAAAGGCATTAAATCACATACAGAGAGTATATATATATAT
>NW_006399904.1:4215892-4226302 GCF_000299155.1 Elephantulus edwardii | reverse complement strand
TTCCTTTTGATACAGTGACTCAGTATATTTTTTCCATCTTCTTTTAGTACTTCCTGGATCATTTAATATTCTGCCTAAAGCATCCTTGATTATAGCAATTCGAGGTTTGAGTATATTTTACAGTTATGTTTATAATTTATCCATTTATTATATTTATATTTGATAAAGCCTTCCAATGGCACAAACAATTAATCACTTCACAACTTTCAATAAGTGGATGATTTGAACCTATCCAGAGGCACCTCAGGAAAAAAAAATCTGGCAAACTGTGTTTGAAGGGTCACTGTTTTGAAAAGACCTTAGAACAGTTCTACTTTGTACTCTTGGAGTTATCAGGAATAAGAGTTAACTCAATGACAGCTATCAGCACCAGCTACAGCATGTATCTATTTACAATGAACTTCAGTTTTTTGGGTTTTTTTTTTTCATAAGTGATTCAGTAGATGCTCTTTTCATATTAAATCCAGTGGCTTTTAGTAACTCAGAGCTTCGGTTCATAATTGAGACTAATTAATATCTTTTCTCCTCAGGAATAGATGGCATCCCAATTGAGATATTTCAGCTATCAGATGCTGCCCTGGACGTGATCACCAAGGTGTGCCAAGAAATCTGGAGAACAACCACCTGGCCAACTGTCTGGAAGAGATCTATATTTGTTCCCATTCCACAGAAGGGTGACCCAACTGAGTGTGGAGTCTACAGAACAATCTCATTGATTTTACATGCAAGCAAGATTCTACTGAAGATTATCCAAAAACAACTGGAACAGCACATCAGCAGAGAACTGCCAGAAATCGAGGCTGGGTTTAGAAGGGGTCGTGGTACTAGGGATATTGTAGCTAATATTAGATGGATCTTGTTTCAATAATCAACACCTGTCAGAATAGCCACCAAAAAATAAAAGGGCATATTATCTTGGATAAACCTGCTTTAGTTGAGTTCAGTCTATGCCAATATCTTTTTGAAATAACTTAAACTGTGCCTATGTATGTGGACTTCTGTTGATGGAGTACACACATGTAAAATTAACTCTCTCTAGAAATGTATTTTAAAGAAATTCTTTATCATCAGTAAGAACAAAGGCAAATGCTGATTGTGGAACAGTTAGTTGCTGACATGTAAAGTCAAGCTGAAGTCCAAAAATATTAAAACAAAGCCATGAGAGACAAGTAAACTTTTAAGTATATTTTATCTTAATTTATAGATAACGTCAAATGTTATAGATAACATTTGTTGCACTGAACATTAATGACTGAAGACCAGATGAGTTGTAAAATGACATCAGAGACATTGTACAGAAAGAAAACAGAAGGTCATTAAAAAACAAGAAAAGAAGAAAATACCCAAACAGGTGTCAAAAGAGGCTCTGACACTTCTCATAGAACGTAGAGAAGATAAAGCAAAGTATTATAATGAAATGTGTAAATACATGGAATTAAAAAACAAAAAGAATGTGCAGTTATGTCTCCAGTTAAAACTGAAGAAAAATTTAAGCCTCAAATTGCAATACTGAAGGATTCTATGGACAAAATAATGAATGACACTGGAATCATAGCAGTAGTGAAAGAAAATGGAAGAAATACACAGAATTGCTATACCAAAAATAATTGATTCCAAGAAGGTGCTTATAATGAAGAAGTGATGGTACTGAAGGAAGACATTTAATCATTAATTTTATCACTAATGTCACATGCAAGCAATATTGCTTAAGATTATCCAAAAATAGGTAGAACAGTACATTGACAAAGAGTTGTCAGAAGTCAAAATTTACTTTAGAAGAGGCCCCTGCACCTAGGGGTATCATTGGTGATGTCACATGAAACCTGACGGAAAGCAAAGAATTCTGGAAAAATATCTAATTTTGTTTTATTGATTATGCAAAAACATCTGGCTTTGTGGATTTTAACAACTTATGGCTGAGATATACAAGAACTGGAATCCCAGGAAACTTAATTGTGCTCCTACAAAACGTATACCTAGACCATGAAGCCGTTGTTTGAACAGAGCAAAGGGATACTGTATAATCTAAAATCAGGAATGGTGTGCATAGGGTTTTATATTCTCTCCATACCTATTCAACCTATACATTGAACAAATAATTCAAGAAGTTAGACTCTATGAAGAAAATGTGGGATCAGGAAAATGTGGAATCAGGACTGAAGGAAGACTCACCAACAACCAGTATTATGCAGATGACACCACCTTGCTTATTAGAAGTGAAGAGGATTTGAAACAGTTGCTGCAGAAGATATTCTTCAATATGGATTGCATTTAATATCAAGAACAGAATAATTCTGATCACCTGACCAGTGAGCAATATCATGACAGATGAAGAAAAGATTGACCTTGTCAATGACTTAATCTTACTTGGATCCACTAAAATCCATCCTTGGTATAAAAACAGCCAGGAGATCACGAGACATATTGCATTAGAAAGGGTGCTGTCAGGAACTTCTCTGCAAATTACTGAGGGACAGTGATGTCAGTTTGAAGACTACAGTGCAGCTGATTCAGACCATTGTATTTTTAATCAATTGCGATGTATCTGAAATCTAGACAATGAATAAGGATGACAGAAGAACAATTGATATCTTTGAGCTGTCGTATTGGAAAGAGTGGTGACTATTCCATGGATTACCAAAAGAACAAACAAGTATGTCTCAGAGAAAGTACAATCAGAATGCTCTTTGGAGGCAAGGATGACAAAACTTCATCTCATATAATTTGGGCCTGTTGCTACAATAGGCCTATTTTATTTTGGAAACGAACATCATGCTTGGAAACATAGATCAGTGAGAGAGAGAAAGGCCCTTGAAGAGAAGGACTGATGGAATTGCAGCAATGGTCATTAAGTGTGTCAGAGATGATGAGAATGGCACAAGACAGGATAAGGTTCAGATCTATTGTTCCAGGGGTCATTATGAGTCATACTTAACTTGACAGCATCTAACAATAATAACAACAATGACTTTGTAAAGGTATTACATTCCAAGGGTTATAACAAAATATGTAAAACACTGCAGATAGTAGGAATTCCAGAACACTTTATTGTGCGTATGTGGCAACTGTGAAGCTAAAGAAGCAGTTACTAGAACAGAGACAGGAAAATTGTTCTGTGTTTAAAATCAGAAAAGATATGTGTCAGGGTTGGATTATTTCACTATGGTTATTCAATCTATATGCTGAGCAAATAATCTGATAAATTGAATACATGAATAAGAATACAGGATCAGGATTAGAAGAAGACTCATTAATCTTCTGCAATTATGCAGATAACAGTCTTACTGGCAGAACAAAAAAGACATGAAACACTTATTGTTGAAGTTTAGACTATCGCTGTAACTATAAATACCTGATCATAAAGGGGAAAAAGTCCTTACAATCAAACTAATAAACATCCTAATAAGAGGATAAACGTTTGATGTTGTCAAGAATTTCATTTTACTTAAACTTGCAATCAATAGCCAAAGAAGCAGACTCAGTACATCAAAGGATGCATGGCGTTAGACAAATCTGCTTTAAAGGACCTCTTTAAAGTGCTAAAGAACAAGGATGTCACTTTGAAAGGTGCAGCTTCTCTAAACCATGATATTTTCAGTTGCTTCATATACATGTTAAAGTTGTATAATGAATAAGGAAGACCACAGAAGACTCGATACCTTTAAAAAAATACCTTTGATTTGTGGTGTTGGCTGATATCACTTACTCTGGGCATATGGCCAGGAGAGATCAGTTCTTGGAGAAGGACATCATGCTCAGAAGGGTGGACAGACAGTGCAGGAGAGGGAGACCCCAGATAAAATGGATTGATACAGTAATTGGGGCAATGGGGGTTGGTGTATCATCAGGGTTAGTGAGACTGTCTCAGGACAGGGAGGGGTTCAGAACTTCTGTACATCGGGTTGCTATAAATTGCAGGTGACTCAATGGCACAGAACAACAATAACATACTAATGACAAGTTTGGAAGCAGGAGTAGCATCTGCTTTCTAAATAACATGCCTCCAGAAACTCTATGAACTTTGATAAATGTCGATAGTTGTAGAGAGGCTTCAGGCCTTTTGTTCATAGGGTCAATATGAGTCCTGCTCAACTTGAAGGTAATCAACAACAACCATCAATAGCTCGAGCTCATTGCTATTGAGTCTCAACTAACTCGTAACTGACCTTCTTGTGGATTTTCAGAGGCTATAAATAACACAGAAAGATATTTCCCATCATTTTCCTGCAGCGAATCTAGTAGGTTGGAATCAAATGCCTTTGGGTTGGAAGCACAACTTCTTACCCACTAGACCACTGGAGTTCTCATTCCATCAAAATATAATTAAAATAGCAATTCTGTCATTGACGTAGTAGAGCCAGCATGTATCTTAGAAACAAGGACATTAAAATTTGTCTTATATATACCCTGAAAGGAGAAGAAAGAATTATATTACTTTGTTACATTTTTGTTAGTGTTGGCCATGAGGTATTACATAGAAATTAGTTTAAAATGCAATGTATTCCCTTTTTTTCTCCCCCATCTACTTTTTTGGGTAAGTAGTTTATCAATGAGACTTTTGATTGTTGTTATCTTGAACCAAATTAAATGATGGGTCCCCTGGTAAAAAGGCTAGCTCCTATTTTATGTCTCTAGACTCAATCGCATCCATTATCTTTTGCAGGCACTCATCAAAACCTATATCCCAGCTCCATCTGTAATTTATAAATTTCATATAAATGAAACATAATCATATGAAAAATGTGTCTTATATACGTTGGGTATGGTGTTAAGATGGACTCGTCTCTGAATGAAGATAGATGCTTATCAAAGAGTCAATAAGAAAGAGGGACTTGTTAATGAGATGAATGAACTACTATTATCCACAGCAGAGATTGGAAGGCTAGCCCAGAATCAGGGAGTGTTTCATTCTATTGTTTGTAAAGCTGAAATATTTATATTTCATTTACTATGACATGCTTTATAGGGATAGTTATAGTTTGTTCAAGTCAGGTAAAACTGGTAAGATATTATTAAGTAAGTTGAGTTTTTATCCTGGAAATTATCCAAATACAGTTTTGACATAAAAAGAAAAGCAATAAGCATTTTCATGAAGGGTAGCAGTAAGGAAAACATTTTATTTCTTCAAAACACTTCCCAATTTTTGTGGTTGAAACAAGAACAAGATTATCCAAGAAAAAATAGTTTTAGAGTCGATTTCTCTTCTGTCATCGTCAAACATTAGTATTGATCCAATTAACACATAAACTTTGTGAGAAGTTGACAGAGCTGTCATATAATCTGATAGTAACTTGGTTAGAAAATTGAAGTTCACCTTCTAAAGAAAATATACAATCTACTATCATTAATGGACTGTGAATTTGCATTTATCTTTTCTTTACATCATAAGTAAATAGAAACATTTTTTATCTGATAATTGAAATACAAATACAGAATAAAAGTGATGTTTTCTTGTTAAACTGTCTTGTACTGAAAGTAAAGTTATAAGAACTTCTCCTTTTCCCTATATTGTCTTCTTATTTTGCAACGAAGTCCAGCAGGCAGCAGCTGTTTGAATTCCTTCTAATGTTTAGGTCTGAAGAGGGAAAATCATAGATGTAATTTTGTTATTGCATTTTGTAAAAGCCTTGGTGGAGTGTGGATTTAGCACTTGTCTGCTAAACAAAAGGTTGATTGACTATTTCTCTGTAGAAGATAATGCTCACATAAAGAGGACACCCTGTGTTTCACTTTTTTTGCTAATTAAAAAAAAAACACAAAAAAACCTAGGACATCTTAGGAAAGACGATGGACAGTTCTATCACTTAAGATCACTATGAGTTGAAATTAACTCACTGGCTCTTACCAGCAAACCCATTTACATCTGTAGTAAATTAGACATACTTGTCACGGCCCGGTATTTAAAAAAAAATTAAATCATATTATTTGACTTTTCTTTCATTCAGAAAATATTTTCATATTTGGAAGAAATAGACTGAATAAAGAAAACAGAAAATTGCAGTCATTGATAATATCAATAGGACATATTTTATAAAGTAAAATCATCCCTCCTCCACATTAAAAAAAATAAAACTCAGCACTCCTAAACATACCAGTGGTAATGCATATCATATTAAATTAGTGTTGATGTCTCACCTTTTCTTGCCATTTTATATCTTTTTAATTGTTTTAGTAAATACTCTTCAGAATATAGCACCAAAAAAACAACTGTTCAGAGACTGCTTCTTTCACTGAGTTGTTGAAGTATTAGAAGATGGATTCTTCTTTCATCTTGCAAAAGATTGCTTATTTTATTAAGATCTATAGTGTCTGCAGAACAAGAATACTGTCACTCATAATGGCTCTGGCCATTATTTATTTATCAGTCTAGGCAGAGGTTATAATTCACAATACTCTTCACAGCTGTTGTTTTTTTAACTATCCATCTGTCATTTTCTCTTTTTCTGTCAAAACCACTGATTTTCCTTTGAATATCACTCTCTCTCACTTTCAGCCTGCATGGTTCCAAATGTGCTTGAATGCTGCCCTCAGTTCTAGACAGGAGAGTCTGATCCAGACACAATACGTGAGTTACATGTTATTGAAACAAATAAGATGTTGTTTGTCATCAAGTTGATCCAGTCTTATGGTGGGCCTACAATACAGAGTAGAATTACTAGGTAGGGTCTAGGTAGAATGGCTAGGTAGAAAATGATAAAACCTGGTCTTTTGCCCCTTAGAGCTGCTGATGGTGTTGAATTTCTGAACTTCTGGTAAGTTGCTTACCTACACTAAACCTCCTTGAAAAAATAAGACACGATTTTTCGTGTACTGTTGTTGTATACTGTAGAGTTGGAACTGACCCATAGCTAACTTTCTGGAGGGTTTTCAGAGGCAGTTAATCTCATGGGGGGAGATTGCCCATCCTTCTCCTGCAGAGTTGCTGATGGCCTCAAACCTCTCTATGTGATGTGAACAGTTTGAGCTTATTTTATGATTAATTTTTCAACTATGGGATCACAAATAATACTACCTGAGTATCTGTTCCCATTGAGATTACAACCAATAAAACCATAAGAAAAAACTCAAAGCCAAAATTTAAGAAAAAATTTAAAAAGAAATTAAATTTTCATTTAAAGTGCTAATTGATGTAATCACAAGCTTCTGAGGCAAGTTAGTACACATTATGATATTAAATTGGAAAAAAAAGAAAAATAGACCAAAAAATATATAAAAGCCAAATGTGTACTTATTTTATTTTGCCTTAAACAAGATTGGTAGGAATTCTGAGTCTTGCAACTGAAAAAGTTATGAAGAATAAACACTGAATTCTTCTATTGAGGGTAAAATAATAATGGATATTAGAGAGAAGGTAGTGGTATTTAGAGAGCAAATTTGAAATTTATTATCAGTTACCAAGGACAGTGTTGATCATTGTCTTATGTAGATAAGGGGGGGGGATGAATTAAGATTCTTTTTCAAGGAAATTCTAAACCACCTCCTCAATATCCCTTGCAACAGAGATTCTGCACACCTTTTCCTTCCTCCAAAGGAAGAGTGCATCCATGCATGGTGTAATATGAGAGACAAGCTTTTCTGATACTTAGAAATTGTCATAGGTTTCCCAGGAATAAAACTAGTTTTAGAAAAGTGTCTATATATTCCCACTCCCCCAAAATAACATAGCTATTAAAGAAGAATTAGATCTAAGGCAGCTGAGGATGCCTGTAATGGATGGATGTATTCATCCATTATTAACTTCTTCATATAAACAGTGGCACTAGTTATTCTACTAAGTCAGTTGGGTAATTTTAGATATTCTTGATCAAAATGACCTCACTTACCAAAACAGCCACAGTGCTTAGCATCTGCATAACTAGTTTCCTTTGATTCACATTTTCTTAATTGCTATGCTTCTGGGCAGAGTTCTTAAAGTATGTCTAAATATATTAGAACAAATTCCTCTTTTCAGACTAAAAGAACATTTTTGCCTGTTTTGTGGGCTTTAATCTTAGTGATGTTTCTATGTTTTTGTAGACCTCTTTGGTTTACAAAGAATTTTTTGATATATTTCTTAACATGATCCTCATCAGAACTCTGTCTGAAAATGCCAAAAGCCCTCTTTATGCATAATGTAACTGAAACTTGAAAAATCAAATAATTTAAGAGTAGCAAAACCGAGCATATGAAATGTTGAACATAAAAAAGAAAATATTTAAAAGACTGTGCAACTGTTTGAAGGAAAGGCATATGAATTTATTTTATTTGTAGAATAAAAGTATTATTGGAAAATAAATATTGTGATTTGTTTAAGACCATTAAGAAGGCTAACTTGTTATAGAAAATATGCATCGATTATTGGGTATGGAAAGAAACTTTTCGTTTCATCAAGATTATCAAAGCAGTTTCCTGCATATACTCTAAAACTGACATACTCCACACTGACAGCACAAAGTCAACTCAGAACAAAGTAAAAATGTGGATGATGAGTTTCAAAGTGTACTTAATCCTTGGTATATAGGCTTGTTGTTGGTGTTAGGTGCCATCGAGTCAAGTATGACTCACAGACACCCTATGAACAGAAGATCTGAACCTAAACTTGTCCTGTGCCATCCTCACACTTCCTGACACACAAGAACCTATTGCGGTAGTTACCATGTCATTCCACCTTGTTGAGGGTCTTCCTCTCTTTTGCCAGCCCTCTACTCATCTCAAAGTATCATCTCCTTCTCTAAGGAATGGCCAACATGCCCAAAATATGTGAGGAGAAAGCTCATCATTCCTGCCTCCAAAGAGCACTCCGGCTGCACCCTCTCCAAGACATAATGTTCACTTTCTAGGCCATCCATGGGACGTTCAGTGCTCTTGTCCTACACCGCAGCTCAAAGGTCTTAATTTTCTGTTATCCTTATTAATTTTCTAGCACTCACATGCATAGCAAGTGATTGGAAAGACCATGGCCTGATTCAAACACACATTAGTTCTTAAACTTACATTATTATTCCTCGATAATTTGGAGAAATCCCTTACTGCAGATTTTCCCTGAGAAATGCATGTCCTTTTTTTTTCTTTTCTGGTACCAAGGATGTTAATTGGGGATCTAAGCAAGATGAAGATGTTGACAGTCTCTATCTCCTCTACATCCATCATGACGCTATTGGTCCAGTGGTAAGAATCTTTGTTTTCTTGACATTGAGATGCAATCCATTCTTTGATCTTCTGTAACAGGTACTTCAAGTACCCCTCACTTTCAGCAAGCAAGGTTGTGTCATCTGCATAACACAGGTTATTGATGTTCACACAACAGCCTCCTGGTCCTAGTATAGGTTCTGCATGAATACAATTAAGTGCTCTGGGATTTTCATTCTCAGTGTCAGTCACAACTTGTTATGACCCACACAGTCAAATGTCTTTGCTTAGCCAATAACAAATAGACATTCTTCTGGTATTCCTTACTTTTCCCCAGAATCTACATGACATCATCAATGATATCCTTGGTTCCACGGCCTCTTTTAAATTCTGCTTGAACTTCTGGCAGTTCCCAACTATGTACAGTTCTAGCCATTTATATGCTAGATGTTTACAAGTTTGAAAATCAGGTTGCCTAATTATTGCCAATTACTTCTAAGAAAAAAAATAATTCGTAAGTTTGCAAGATTCATGAAATAGTAATATGCAGCAAGGGAAGACAAAGTATTACAATGAAATGTACAAGGAGCTGGAGTCAGAAAATCAAAAGGGCTGAACTCGCTTTACATTTTTTAAGCCGAAGGAACTGAAGAAAAATTAAAAACTTGAGTTGCAATATTTAAGATGCTTTGGGCAGAATATTAAATGATGCAGGAAGCATTAAAAGAAGATAGAAAGAGTATCGAGAGTCACTGTACCAAAAGGTGGACACAGAAAAATTTCATGAAATAACGTATGAGTAAGAGCCTGTGGTGTTGAAGGAAAAAGTTCAAGCTTCTCTGAAAAAATTGGCAAAAAACAAGGCCACAGGAGTTGATGGCATACCTATTGGCATAATTCAACAAACAAATGCTGCCCTGGATGTGCTCAACAAGTTGTGCCAAGACTGGAAGAGATTTAGATTTGTTCCCATTCTAAAGAAAGGTGATCCAAAAGAATGTGGAAAATATCGAAGGTGAGCAGTTTGAGGTCATGAGCTGCTTCTCAGGAGAAGGATGAGCGGTCTCCTCTGGAGTGATTAACTGTCTCTGAAAACCCACTGGAGGGTCAGCTATAGATCAGTTCTGACTCGATGGTACTCAACAACATTTTCTACATTCATGTCAAGAAGACAAAGATTCTCACCACTAGACCAATTGGCAGCATCAGGATGGATGGTGAAGATATTGAGATTGTTCACAGCTTTAGTTTGCTTGGCTCCACAGTCAACACTCTCGGCACCAGTAGCCAGGAAATTAAAAG
>NW_006399904.1:4211653-4213571 GCF_000299155.1 Elephantulus edwardii | reverse complement strand
TTTGGACATGTTGTAAGGAGGGACAGGTCCTTGGAGAGGGACATCATGCTTGGTAGGGTGAAGGGACAGCACAGGAGGGGAAGGCCCTCTAGGAGGTGGATTGATTCAGTGACTGGGGTAATCGGGATGGGTGTATTGGAGACAGTGCGATTGGCACAGGACAGAGCAAAGTTTAGGACGGTTGTATATAGGGTAGCTTTGAGTCGCAAGCGACTTGATGGCAAATAACTACAACATTAAGCTATATATGTGTTGCTGTTGTTGTTTAGTACCATTGAGTCAGACCTGACCAATAGTTGAATCTCCAGAGGGTTTTCAGAGCCTGAGATTCATGTATCAGTGATTATATCTTGCTCCTAATTGAGAAGTTCTCGATACTAAAAGAATGTATCTCACTATTACCCTGAATTAAGGCCCATTAACTTCCCGATAAAACTCATAACCATGAATAGTTTCTGCCAAGTCTATGTTGCTACTGCAACAGGTTTCAAATCCTATATATGGGTGCAGGAGCAAGGGAGGAGGTGTCTAACCTCATAGGAATTAGTTTTGTGTGTGGGATACTGTTGATGGAGGTAGTTTTTTCTTGTAGAGTTGAGGTCTGAGTGGGTCATGCCCTCATTTCCATTACTCTGATTACAGCGTCCATGAAGGTTCAGTCACGTGACTGGCAAGTGAACTAGTTATTGGCTTAAAGCTTATAGAAGACTTAGTGTCCATATATTATCATTGACATCAAATAGTACAATGACTGAATTTTAAGAGTAAAGATATAAAAAATGTGTGTGCAATGAAATACTATTCTTGGACCTGGCACAGAATCTGGGAATGGAGAAAGTCCTTACAAATGGCAAGGGAGAGCAGGAAAGTGTAGATAGAGGTCAATGTGACATCTGGGTTCCTCTGATTTGTTCTTGTTGAAAGTCAAATAATGAGAGAGAGAAATCTTAGGGAAATTAAATTTTGGGTGTCCAAAACCAAGAGTCCCTACCTTCACTTTCTGTTTGGAGTTTTGCTGGAGACTACCTCACAGTAGGATAGAAATGACAATGTAACATGTTTAGAGATAGATGATCTGAGAAAACCTAGTGTAAGTTCAACTTCATTTCTCCAAGAAGACACAAAATAGACTTCTTAAACTGTTCTAACATTCAAAGGAGATAAAGAAATTGAGTAAAAATGAGAATTAGAGCTTCTGGCAATGAGTAGCCAATAAAGATCTAGAAAACCCTACTTGTAGGTATTTAAAATGTAACTTTGATTGTTCATAGGATTTTCAGAGGCCTGCTATTTCAGAAGTGGATGATTAACCCCTCTTCCTAGTTTGTCTTAATTTGGAAGCTCAACATTAGTACAGGATCTGATGTTATTGTTTCTAAGTGCCATCGAGTTGTAGACACCACTCATAACAACCCTGTGAACAAGACCTGAACATTCATATAACTTTCATCATTTTCCAAGTTCATAGGGTTTCTGGAGGCAAGCTGTTTTAGAAGTGGACACTACTCTTGCTTCCAAGGTTATTTTAATCACGGAACTCCACCAAACACTGTTCACCATGAGTAACCATTATGACATTTGACACATCAGTATCATAGTGTTCAGCTTCACAGCAAACACGAGTTACCTCTGTACAGCAAATGGACAGATCAGTGATATATGACTTAGATGAATGTATGGACAAAACCAATTGAAACCAGGTCTGAGGGCTGCAGATTAATATCTCCCAGCTTTGGCTTGGTTGCATCACTTTCTCTCCACTAGGCTAACTGAACTCTATGTTTTCAAAGGTCTGTTGTTTCAGAAATGGATGATCAACCCCTCTTCCTAGTCTGTCTTACTTTGGGAGCTCAACTTGAGTACTGTATCTGATAGGCAAGCATTATGTACGAAAGAACAGATTATGTTGTTGTTGTTG
>NW_006399904.1:4200461-4210303 GCF_000299155.1 Elephantulus edwardii | reverse complement strand
CAGTCAGTTGGCCAAGTGGTTGTTCTCCAGATTTCTTGGCACAACTTGTGTTACTTTTGATATCTGTCATTGAGTTACCTGTGACTCATAGTGATCCTATGTACAATAGCTCTGAAACCTGCTCTGTCCTGAGCCAGTCTTACTGACTCCAACACACCTAGTTCCATTACATCAGTTACTGTATATCCATTTCCTCCAGGGTCTTCCTCTTCTACACTGTCTCTCCAGATTTCTAAGCATGATGTCCTTCTCCAAGTACTGGTTCCTCCTGGCCACCTGCCCAAAGTATATGAGACAAAGCTTTAAAATCCTATCGTCCAAAGAGAAACTTGGTTTCACCCTCTCCAAGACAGACCTATTTGTTTTCTTGACTGTGCATGGTACGTTAAAGACTCTTTTCCAGCACCACAACTCAAAGGCATGAATTTTTTTTCTCATCATTCTTAGTCATTGTCCAGCTCTCTGATGCATAGAAAGTAATTGTGAAGACCATGGCCTGAATCAGGTACACATTAGTCTCTAGACTGACATCATTGCTTCTCAGTACTCTGGAGATATCCCTAACTGCAGAATTTTCCAGTGCAATTTATCTTTTGATTTCCTGACTGCTGGTGCCAAGAGAGTTGATTGAGGAGCAGAGGAAGCTGAAATAGTTAACAGGGTCAATTTCTTCTCCTTCTATCATGCTGCTGCCAATTGGCCCACTGGCAAGAATCTTTGTATTTAAGTTATTAAAAGTAGAAACATGCAAAGATACTTCTCCCGTACACAAACTAAAACGTAGGTTTGGTGTTACCTCCTTAGCCCAGGGGCTACAAAGTGAGGTTTCTTATTAAACTAAAAAGAACTTACTTAGATTATTGATATAGTATCGGAGGCTGAGCCTCTGTATTGGAAAGCACAAAATGAAGAATAATAATAGTAAACAGTCGCTAATAATTGGATTGACAAATGCAGGAAGTATGACTGTAGGAAAATTGGACATTTTTAAAAAGATATAGAACTCATAGATACTGACATACTAGAAATTGGAAAACTTAGATAGATTGGCATGGGCCACTTTGAGTCAGACAATCATAAGAACTACTGTACTGGGAATGAAAAAGTGAGGAAAAATGGGGTCCTAATCATAGTTTAAAAAAAACATTTTTTATGTCATGAAGTACAATGTTGTGAATGACAGGATATTATTCATGTGCATATAAAGAAGACTTATTAATACCACTATCATTCAACTACATGCACCAACAACTAGAGCCAAAGAAGAGGAAATAGAAGAATCCATAACTTTGGCAGTCTAAAACTAATCAAACATGCAACCAAGAATCATTAATAATATCTGGTGACTGGAATGTAAAAGTAGGGAAGAAGGAAGAAGGATCGGGTTTGTGACAGAAAAGAAAGAGAATGATCGAATTTTGTACAATCAATGATTTATTAATTGTAAATACTTTTTATAGAAAACACAAACGTCAACTATATGCACAGACTTCACCCAAACTCACACAGGAATCAGAATGATTACTTCTGTGAAAAGAATCCTTAAAGAAGCTCAATATAAGCTGTGAAAATTATTCCAGGTGCTGACTGTGGAATGGACTATCAAATGTATAAGCTCAAATTGAAGCTAAAGAAAAAGAAAACAAATCCATAAAAACCAAAATAAGAACCTGAGTCTATCCCACCTGAATTTAAAAACCATTTTAACAGATTTCAAGCATTGAACACTAATGAATTAAGACCAGATGAGCTTGGAATTACGTCAAGAGTATCATCCATAAAGAAAGCAAAAAGTCATTACAAAGGCAGAGGGGGGGAAAATCCAAAAAACCAACATGGATGTCAAAAGAGACTCTGAAAATTACACTACAATGCCAAGAGGCCAAAACAATGGAAAGTAATCAGGAAGCTAAGAGTTAAACAGAATAGAAGCTCAATAAAGGCTTCAACAGATGCTCAGAAAGACAAAGCAAAATATTATAAGAAAATGTGCAGAGTTGTTATGAGCAAACCAAAAGGGAAGAATTTCCTTAGCATTTCTCAAGCTGAAAGAACTGAAGGACAAATTCGAGCCTTGAGTTACAATATTTAAAGACGCTATGGATAGAATGGATTGAGGCTCAATGTCAAGAAGACAAAGATTCTCACCACTTGACCAATTGGAAGCATCAGGATGGATGGTGAAGAGATTGAGCTTGTTCACAGCTTTAGTTTACTTGGCTCCACAGTCAACACTCTCGGCACCAGTAGCCAGGAAATTAAAAGAGGGAAAGTCTGCTGTTGGGGACCTCTTCAAAGTACTGAATAAATTAAAATTTAAAATTAATATTTTAAAAAAAACAACACTAAAAAACCACCTTGCCTTTAAGCAGTAACTTGTTTTCATCTTCTCTGGGACAAACCTACTTGTTCTCTTTGTAGTTCATGGTATGTTCAATTTTCTTTTGCAGCACCACAACTCAAAGGCAAAGGCATCAATTCTTCTTGTGTTATCCTTAGGCATTGTCCGGCTCTCGGATGTTTAACAAATAATTGCAAAGACCGTGGCTTGGAAAAGGCATACTTGAGTCTCTAGACAGGCAACATTGCTCTTTAGCACTCTGGAGAGGTACCTGATGGCAGATTTCCCTAACTCAATTTGTATTTTGATCTCCCAACTACTGTTGTTAAATGTTGCCTGTGAAGGCAAGTAATCTGAAATTGTTAACAATCTCAATCTCTTTACATTATCAAAGTGTTGCAATTGGCCCGGTGGTGAGAATCTGTTTTCTCTATGTCAAGCTTTCATTCATATTCAAGACTGCAGTCCTTGACCTTAGGCAGCAAATATTTCAAGTTCTTCTCAGTTTCGGCAAGCAAGATTGTGTCATCTGCATAATGAAGATTGTGGATAAGTCTTCCTCCAATCTTAAGGCCAAATTCCTCTTCATAAAGTCCAGCTTCTTGAAAGATTTGTTCTGTACGTAGATTGAAAAGATATAAGGACAGGATGCATCCCTGATGCAATCCTTTCCTGACTTTTAACCATACAATGTTTCCTAGCTATGTTCTGATGACTACTTCTTGATCCAGGTATAATTTATGTATGAGCACAATAAAGCATTTTGTGATTCCCATTCTTTCTTCTCCAAGTTAGCCACAGTGTGTTGTGATCTACAGTCAAAGGCTTTTGCATAGTGAATGAAACACATATAGAAAATCCTCTGTTACTCTTTGCTTTCAGCCAAGATCCACCTAACATTGGCTAAGATGTCCCTAGTGCCAAAGCCTCTTATAAACCTCCCTTGTATTTCTGATAGTTCTTTATTGACATACAATTCCAGTAATTTTTGGATAATCTTCAGGCTAATTTTGCATGCGTGTGATATTAGTGATAATGTTCAATAATTTCCACAATCTGTTGGATCACCTCTGTTTGGAATGAGAATAAACATAGATCTCGTCTCTTCAGTTGGCCAGTAGTTTTCCTTCAAATTTCTTGGCAAAATCTGGTATGTTCAGGGCAACATCTCTTTGCTGACAAAATCAATTGATATTCCATCAATTTCTGGGGCCTTGATTTTTGCTGTATTTGTTTGCTTACAAAGTTCATATAGATTGTATTTAACGCTATTCTTCATTCATACTGTGTTTCATACAATCATTCTTACGCACTATGTTTTATAAAATTATTCACCATTTCACCTTACTCATCATTACCTTGCCTTTTCACCCCAATAGTTACCAGTTCCTTCACCCTCCTCCCTCCACACACCAACTTGTGCAACCCTGTGGTTTCACCCCAACCCTTTCTCCCTCCTCCACTCCTAGACCTTCACCTCATGGATTCCAATACATCTTTTACTAGTTATCCTTCTATTTTTAGAATAATGATCCTGTGCAATATTTGTTGTTATAAGACCGAGTTAGTTCACTCAGCATAATTATCTCTAATTTCTGCCATGTTATGTAGTATTTTTTTAAAATCATTGCTCTTGAGTGAATGTATCACAATTTCTCAATCCATCAGTTGTGGTTGGACATTTAGGCTATTTCCATGTTTTTGTGATGGTGAATAATGATGTTCTGTACATTGTACAGATCTCCATTTGTGTCTCAGTTCTAATTCCCTTTGGGTATATTCCTATTAGTGGAATTGCTGGGGCATAGAGAGTTTCTATGTTCAACTTTTTGAGGAAATGCCAAACTGCCTTCCACAGTGGTTATATTATTTTACAGTCCCACCATCAATGTATAAGAGTTCCCACCTTTCCACATGCTCTAGTACACCTATTGCTTGCTGCCCTACTATGTCACTGCTTCTGGGGTGAGTTGGTATCTCATTGTGTTTTGATTTGTATTTCTCTTATTGCCAGTGATTTTGAGCAATTCTTCATGTGTCAGTTGACCATCCGAATGCTTTTCTCTGTGAAAAGCATATCCATGTGTTTTGTCCATTTTGTAATTGAGTTCTCAGTCTTTTTCTTGTGGAAGCCCAGGAGTATTCTGTCAACTTTTGTTATGAGACTCTTTTTGAGATGGAATTGCCAAATGTTTGTTCCCAGTTGGTAGGTTGTGTTTTGTTTTTGTTTTTGTTTTTTTATACTGATAGAAAAAGGTTTTGATGAGCACAGATATTTAATCTTTAGAAAGTGCCATTCATCAGTTTTATCTTCTCCTGGTTGTACTGTGTTCTCCCGGTTCTTGCTGTGTTTGTCAATCTCTTTATACCATAGAGTAGGCCTTTTAAGTTTGGTCTCAGTTTGTCTCTTATTACCTTTATGGTTTTGAGGTTTACTCCCAGGTCTCTGATCCACCTTGAGTAGTTGATTTTTGTGTATGCTATGAGATGCAGATTCTGTTTTAGCTTTCTGCAGCTAGCAATACCGTTTTGCCAGAAACACTTGTTAAAGGGGTTATCATTTCGACATTTATTTTCTTGTCAAATATCAGTTGACCATAGATAAAGAGGTCTGTTTCTGCGTTCTCAGTTCTGTTCCATTGGTCTCTGTGCCTGTCATTATACCAGTACCATACTGTTTTGGTTACTACCACTGTGTAGTAGGTTTTAATGTCATTTTCCTTTTTCAGAGTGCTTTAATTATTTGGGTCTTTTTCCTCTCTAAATAAACTTGACCATTTCTTTTTTTATATTCTTGAAAAATGTATTTGGTATCTGAATAAGGATTACTTGTTATGCTTCAGAGAGTTGGACAATGACTGAGGATGACAGAAGAATAGATGCCTTTGAGTTGTAGTTCTGGAGAAGAGTCTTGAACATACCATGGTCTGCCAAGAAAACAAATATGTCTGTCTTATAGAGGGTGAAAACAAGTTTCCCCTAGGAAGCTAGGGTTTTGAAGCTCCGTTTCACATACTTTGAGCACGTAGCCAGGAGAGACTGGTCCTTGGAAAAGGACATCATGCTTGGAAGGGTGAAGGGACAACACAGGAGAGGAAGACCATGGATAAGATGGATTGACACAGTAACTGGGCAATGGAGGTTGTTGTGTCAGAATAAGTGAGAATGGCTTAGGACAGGATAAGGTGCAGAACTGCTGTAAATAGGGTCACTATGGGTCATAGATGACTCAACGACACATAACAACAACAACATTGAGGTTACATTGAACATGTAGATTCCTTTTGGTAGGATTCTAATTTCCACAATATTGCGTCTTCTTACCCATGAACAGGGGACATTTTTCCATTTATTTAGGTCTTTATTGTGTCTCACAGAAATGTTCTATAGTTGTTTTGTTTTGTTTGTTTGTTTTTTTATACAGCTTCTTTTTGTCCATAGTTAGATTCTTTCCCAAGTAAATCAATTTGTGGTTGGTTACTATAAGTAATTTTGCCTTCTTAGTCTTCTGAGTTCACTTTGTTATTGTAGAGGAATTCCACTGATTCTCAGATATTGATCTTGTATCCTGGAAACCTACAAAATTAGTCCACTATCTCAAACAGGGTTTGGTTTTGTTTTTTATAGTGCTTGGTGTTTTTTGTGTATACTTTCATGTAGTCTGCATATAGCGACAGTTTAGCTATCTTTTTGCTGATCTGGATGCCTTTTATTTCCTTCTCTAGTCTAGCCCCAGCAAATAGTTCCAAAATAATATTGAATAGAAGAGGTGACAGTGGGTATTTTTGTCTGGTCCTTGTTCACAAGGTAAATGATTTTAGTCTTCCTGCATTGAGAATGATAATGGCTCTTGGCTATTTTCACATATTCATCTCACTATTTTGAGGAAATTCCTTTCTACTCCAATTTTTCTTAGTGTCTTAATCAGGAATGGGTTTGGATTTTATCAAAGGCCTCATCTGCATCAATTGCTAGGATCATATATTTAATTTTTAAGTATTTTAATTGGCTTTCGTATAATAATTCATTTACATTATGCTTCATTCATAATCATTGTGTTTTATACAATCTTTCATTTACATTATGTTTCATATAAACATTAATATACATTCTATTTTACTTTTTTACTGGTTTACTTACACATTTTATATACTTTGTTTTTCACATAATATAAATGAAGATCATGTGATTGCTACTATTTTCTTTGTTAGTGTGGTGAATTGCATTGATTGCTTTCCTAATATTGAACCATCACTGTATATCAATTATGAATCCTACTTGGTCATGATGGATAATTTTTAATGTACTTTTGGATTCTATTGGTGAGGATTTTATTAAGGATTTTTGCATCTGTGTTAATGAGAGATACTGGTATCTAGTTTTCTTTCTTGGTAATAGCTTTGTCTGGTTTTGCTATTTGGGTTATGTTTTCTTCTTAGAATATCTCTGGGTGTTTTCTTTCTTTTTTTATTTTTTAAAATAATTTAAGTAGAATAGGTGATAAATCATGTTTGAATGTTTGGTATAATTCAGCATGAAGCCATCTGGTCTGGGACTTTTTGCTGTGGGAGAATCATTTTATGATCTGTTTCATTTCTTTTTTTGTGATGGGTCTATTCAAACACACTACCTAAGTCTGTGACAATCTGAATAGGTCATGAGTGTCAAAGAATTAGTCCATTTCTTGTTGTTGTTGTGGATGGCCTTCAAGTTGAGCATGACTCATAGCGATCCTATGAACAAAAGGCCTGAAGCCCCTCTACAACTACCAATATTTATCAAAGTTCATAGAGTTTCTGGAAGCATGATGTTTAGGAAATGGATGTCACTCTTGCTTCCAAACCTGTCATAGTATATTACTGTTGTTAAGTGCTATTGAGTCCCTGCGTTGTATAGCAACCTTATGTACAGCAGCTCTAACCCCTTTCCTGTCCTGAGCCAGTCTCACTAATTCTGACACACCAACACCCATTGTCACATCTGTATTCTTCCTCTCCTATCCTGTCTATCCACCCTCCTGAACATGATGTCCTCCAATGATGAGTTTCTCCTGGCCATGTGCCCCCCAAAATTGAGGCAGAGGTTCAAAATCCTAGCCTCCAAGGAGAAACTTGGTTTCACCTTCTTCAAGACAGACCGATTTGTTTCCTTGTCAGTCCATGGTATGTTCAAGACTCTTCTCCAGCACCATAACTCAAAGGCATTGATTCTTCTTATGTCATACTTAGTCATTGTCCAACTCTCTGAAGCATAACAAATAATTGAGGAGACCATGGCTTGGATTAGGTGCACCTTTGTATCTAGACAGACATTATTGCTCTTCAGCACTCTAGAGAGGTCCATGACAGCAGATTTTCCCAGTGCAATTTGTCTTTTGAGTTCCTGACTTCTGGTGTTAAAAAGTGTTGATTGTGGATCTGAGCAAGCTGTAATTGCTAACAACCTCAATCTCCTCTCCACCTATTACAGTGCTGCCAATTGGCCCACTGGTGGGAATCTTTGTCTTCTAGATGTTGAGCTTCAATCCATATTTAAGACTATAGTCCTTGACCTTTTGCAGCAAGTAATTAGGTCTTCTTCAGTTTCAGTAAGGTTTTCAAATTTATCAGGGTATATCTTTTCATAATATTCCAATATTATAGATTTAATTTCCTCTGGTTTGGTTGTCACATCACCTATAGCATTAATTAATTATTAGTGTTCTCTCTTTTTTCCCACTTTGTTAAGTTTGCCAATGGTTTATAATTTTATTGACTTTTTCCAAAAACCAGTTCCTGGTTTTGCACATGGTTTCAATTATTTTTCTGTTTTCTATCTCATTGATTTCAGCTATTGTCTTTATAATTTTCTTTCTTCTTAGGTTGTGGGGCTTGATTGTTGTTCTTTTTCTATTTGATGACGGTGTTGAGTTAGATCATTAATTTTGTATCTTTCTTTGGTTTTTTTGTGTGTTTGCCTATTTCTATGAACTGCCCACTGAAGAATGCCTTAGCTAGATCCCAGAGGTGTTGGTATGTTGTATTTTCATTATCATTTGTTATGAGGAATTTTTTAATTTCATTCTTTATTTCTTCTATGACTCAATTACATTTTAGCAAGGTGTTATTTAGATTCCACATTGGTGGTTTTATAAGTTTTATTGTCTTTTGGTTAATTTCTAGTAAGGCTTTGTGGTCTGAGCAGATGCTAAGTATCATTTCAATGTTGTATTGTTTGTTTGTTTGTTTGTTTTTAATTTGTTGCAAGCATGGTTGTGTAATTTACATAACTCAGGTTGTTGATTAGTCTTCCTCCAATCCTGATACCACATTCCTTCTTATAGAGCCCAGCCTCCCAGATAATGTCTTCCACATATAGATTGAAAAGATATGGAGACAGGAAACATCTCCGGCATACATTCTTGCTGATTTTGGACCATGCAGTGTTTCCATACTCTGTTCTGATGACAGCTTCCTGACCCAAGTGTAAGTTTCACATAAGCATTATCAAGTGTTCAGCGGTTTCCATTCTTCTCAGAGTCAACCACAGTTTGTTAAGATCCACACTGTTTTTGTATATTCAGTGAAAAACAGATAGACATTCCTCTTGTACTCTCTGCTTTCAGCCAAGAATTATCTAACTTTAGCTATAATATCCCTAGTAAGGCGTCTTTTAAAAACAGCCTGCATATCTGGCAGTTCTCTGTCAATGTGCTGTTCCAGTCATTTTTGGACAATTTTCAGTAGAGCGTTGCTTGCATATAATATTAATGATATTGTTTGGTAATTTCCTCACTCTGTCAGGTCATCTCTCTTTGGAATGGAAACAAATATAGATCTATTCCAGTCAGTTAGCCAGGGGGTTTTCTCCATATTTCTACACACAACTTGGTAAGCACATCCAAGGCAGTGTCTGTTTGTTGAAACATGCCAGTTGATATGTAATCAATTCCTGAGGGTTTGATTTTGCCAATTTTTTCAGAGCATCTTGTACTTCTTCCTACATCATCAAAGACTCTTGCTCATATGTTGTTTCATGAATTTCTTCTGTGTCTGTAAAGTCCCTTTAGTATAATGACTGTATACTTCTTCCATCTTCTTTTAATGCTTTCTGGATAATTTAATATTCTGCCCAAATTATTCTTAATTATTGCAACTCAAGGGCTAGAATCCAGTTTGGAAGTCATCTGCAGCAGCCAAATTCTACACGGGCTTGTTTGCTGGTTCTGTTGAGGATTGGGGTGGAATATTTTCTCTATAATGGATGTGAGATGTTGTGATTCAGCCTCCTATTTAACAATCACACTTTGTCAGAAGTATGGGGCTGGAATCCAGTTTGGTCAAACATTCTTCTAAGTGGTATAGCACTGCTCTGTTCATTTGCTATACAGAGGTAACTCATGGTTGCTGTCATGTTAAACACTGTGACACTGATGATAGTGGTTACTCATGGTGGACAGTGTTTGTTGGAGCTTCCCGATTAAAACAAGCTTAGAAGCAGGAGCGGCATCCACTTCCGAAAT
>NW_006399904.1:4195392-4196616 GCF_000299155.1 Elephantulus edwardii | reverse complement strand
CCTTTGCAAGGAATATCCTCTCCTAGCAGCATGTCCAACGTATAAGAGATAAAACTTTGCCATCCTTGCCTCCAAGGAACACTCTGGTTGCACTTTTTCCAAGACATATTTGTTCATTTAGTAGTCCATAGAGTACTTAGTATTGCTCTCCAGCACCATAATTCAAAGGAATAGATTAACAGTGTTTTTAATTTCCTTTTTGTGTTTTTTTTAAGTGCCAGCCTGCATTCCATAGTGGCTGTACCATTTTACTTTCCCACAAGTAGTAAAGGAGAGTCCTAAACTCTCCACATCCTCTCCAGCATTTGTTGTTTGCTATTTCTTGAACTTTGCTCTTATTGCTGGAGTGAGATGTATAGGAAGCCAATACCAAATATTTGTAACAAACCAAATGCTATTTCAGGTTCAAGCTAGAATTCACCCTGAGGCACTAAGGCAATCCCTTAAGGGTGTACCAGATTCTTACATTTGCTGACCCCCTCCCTCTTGAGTCAGGAGGAAGGTTTTCAATAGAAAGAGCTTTGCTTCATTTGCATTGAATACTCTTTGTGACTTACTTCCTGATAATTTCCAATAAAGATACAGGGAAGCTGTAATGGGGGTTCTTCAGTGGAAAACTGCTGGCCTCCTGTTTTTCAAGCTCTCTATTCTATCTCATTCCTGGCTATCTGTCTCATTATTAATAATTACTAAAATACTTTACCCTTGGTCTGCAACAGAGATAATATACCATTATCATTTTGATTTACATCTCTCTGATGGCTAGTGATCGTGAACATTTATTTTTTTCAGGTATTTATTTTTCAGGTCATTTGAATTCATTTTGTGTTGTTTTAATGACTTGTTTTCTTCATGATTAATGAACTTGATGTCACCTCACAACTCTTCTGGTATCCAACCACTAGTATTCAGTACATAAAATCTACCTTTAAGTCTCTAAATTTAAGTGAAATATATTCATGTTTGCATTAAGACTTTCATATTTTGTTTGCTTTTTTCTGCTTCCACTTGAATCTGTCTATGAGCAATTGCTTCTCATTTTTATTATTGACTCCTGATTTTATACTAAGTAAGGTGTTTGACTGTGTGGATCATAACAAACTGTGGCTGACTCTGAGAAGAATGGGATCCCAGAACACTTGATCGTTCTAATGCGAAACCTATGCTTGGACCAGGACGCAGTCATCAGAACAGAGCAAGGGAACACTGCATGGTTCAAAATTG
>NW_006399904.1:4190684-4191335 GCF_000299155.1 Elephantulus edwardii | reverse complement strand
TCTCCACAACCTCGCCAGCATTTGTTGCTTGCTGTTCTGTTAAATTTTACTATTCTGACTGGGGTGAGTTGATATCTCATAGTTGCTTTGATTTGCATCTCACTTAGAGCTAGGGATTTTGAACATTTCTTCATGTGCTTGTTAGCCATCTGAATAGCTTCTTGGTGAAGTGTCTGTTCATATCCTGTGCCCAATTTTCTATTGCATTATTTACCTGTATCTTGTTGTGGTGCTCGAGTCTTTTATAAATTCTGGATATAAGTCCCTTATCTTATATGTCCTTACAAAATATTTTTCCCCAGTCTGTGGCTTCCCTTTTTACCCTGTTGGAGAAGATTTTGGATGTGCTTAGGGATTTGATTTTTAGAGGGTCCCAATTCATCTATTTTATCTTCTCCTGGTTGTGGGTTAATTTTTCTTTTCTTGATGTTGAGATGCTGTCTGTATTCCTATCTTTTGCTCTAAGTACCATAAGTCCTCCTCATTTTCACCAAGCAAGTTTGTGTCAGTCTCATAATGCAAGTTATGGGTGAGCCTTCTTCTGATCCTGATGTCACATATCTCTTCATAAAATCGAGCATCTAGAATAATTTGTTCAGCGTGCAAACGGTCATTACAAAGACAGAAGAGGAAGAAAAGACCAAAATGGAT
>NW_006399904.1:4189415-4190584 GCF_000299155.1 Elephantulus edwardii | reverse complement strand
GTTATACAATTTGATGGGTGGGGGTTTGAGGTAAATTGAAATAATTTGTTCTTGAAAACAATGTATTTGAATTTTGTAAAGAAACTGATAGAAAGTAAATATATATGTGTATATATATATATATATATTTAAAGCATACATATATATTTATATCTATTATATCTATCTATCTTTATCTATCTATCTCTATATCATCTGTATCAATCATCTATCTCTATCTATCTGGATCTCGATCTCTATCTCTACCTCTATCTCTAATCTATCTCTATCTCTCTCTCTCTATCTCTATCTATATATCTCTCTATATCTATATCATCTATCTCTATCTCTATCTAATCTATATCTCTATATCTCTATATCATCTCTATCTCTATCTCTATCATCTCTATCTCTATCTGTATCTATCTATATATATTTAAGTTGTGTGGGGAATTCTTTTGAATATATCTTTGATTTACAGACTTCCATTACGGAAACTTTCTTGTAATTTCTATTAGAATGGTCATTACTTTTCAACTAATAATATTGAACTTAAGAATACATTTTTAAGTATTCATTTTTGGTGATTGATATACCATTGCTCTTCAATTTGTCCTATCTAGAATAGTAAACAATATGATAGCCTGGTTGAAAAAGGTCAATTCCAAGCCACTTCAACTCACTTTTGCTGGGGATATTGACCTGTAAATGTTTAATTTAATCTTTTCTAACTTATAATTTTCCTAATTTCCTATTTCATGTATTTCACATTCCAATTACTAATGGGTATTATGTGCAGCTATGTCTTCCAATTTAGAATCATGCAACATAAACACATTATGATCTCAAACAAAGCTTTACTCAAGCCATGTCAGTAAGATTGAATCTGCTTTGAGAGGGAAGACCCTTTCCAAACGTATTTTGAGTGCTTTCCAACCTGACTGCTCATCTTGTAGCACTGTATCAAACAATTTCCCTATGCCAACTTCAAGATTTTCACTAATAATTTGTTTTCCAACGTTGATTGATATGTCTTTGACATTTTAGTTTACAAGTTCTACTGAAACCTCCTGGTCACATGCTCCGATTACCTGGGAAGATGGGGAGGTCTCCAGCCAGTCAGATCCCAGCCTCCTTTTGACCTTTCTGCCGGAACTGATGTCACGTGCTCCTGGTGTCTCCGATTACCT
>NW_006399904.1:4182274-4187755 GCF_000299155.1 Elephantulus edwardii | reverse complement strand
TGGAAGGAGGAGTGGCATCCACTTCCATAATAGCTTGCCTCCACAAACCCTATGAACCTGGAGAGAGGATGAAAGGCACCCAAGCATTGAGGATTCTCTTTCATAGGGTCGCTATGAGTCACCTGTGACTCGATGGCACTTAACAACAACAACAACCACCATTCCATTAGCCTCCTCTGGTCTCCAGTTTCCCTAACTGTAGACAAATGGTCTTGCAAATTATCAGCAGCTGTTGGACTAGGATAAGAGAGAGTGTTTGCCACACTGGGCAGCAAGACTTTAGCGAGACTAGACCAAGACCGTGGTGAGAGCAAGACACTGGTGGTGAGACTCTAGTGATGGTGATAGAGACTGTAGCATTGCTATAGAAAAACTGTGGTAAAGTGTAACCAGGGAAGGCACAAGATAAAGGTCACAGTCAAAGATTATGCTGTTCTTGCTGGATGATAGAAGGAGAAGCTGACTTGTAACTACTTTGAGGCAAACCCTGCTGGATGATTGAGGAAACCAGAGGCCTCTTTAATTTGTGTTGCTGAACTGAAACCAGGACAAAATTTTATTGATTTAGGAATTGTGTTTTGCTGTTAATCTGGTTTAGGGTTGCTGGACTAAACTTAAATTTATATTGTGAGGTATTCTTTGCCCCTCTCATTCCCCAACCTGGGTCTCTAATAAACTTCACTCACTCTTGGTACACAAGAGGGAGTAAAATCTATGAGTTAAAAAGAATACCAAAGCTAAATGATTGATAGAAATAGGTGCAGGAGCATGGGGGAGGGAGGGAGGGTGTTGTGTCTGACCTAATAGCTATCGGTTTGCTGTTATGGATATTATTGATGGGGAAAGTTCCCCTTTATGAAGCAGGCAGAAGTCAAATTCAGCCACTGCCATTCTCATATTTCATCTGCTCCTTTTGCAGTGACCTTGTGATTGTATGTAACATATCAACACGCAAGCTACCGCGAGGTGACAGGCAGATATAAAACAGACACAGACATGGGCATACATACAGATGAAAAGGAGATAGCTGTATAAAAATACATATAAAAATAGTGGGAGCTCTGGTGGCCTAGTGGTAAGAAGTTGCACTGCAATCTCAAAGGCATGTGGTTTGAATCCACCAGATTTTTTGTGGTCAAAAGATGGACAATCTCCTTGTATGCCTCTGATTAACTTCCTCTGATAATCCACTAGACAGTCAGCTATGAGTGGATTCTCACTCAATAGCATGTGACAAATATAGTAACACAAGTGTATGAATTTTCAGGCTGACTTAGAGACCACTTGCTGCTAATACTCAGATACTAAAAGAATGGAAGCTTTTGTCAAAGTGACTACTTTCCTAATAGGGAAATACAATACATAATACTTGATTATTACCTAAGCTTTTTTTATGTTTGACAACTCAATTCATAAAGGTTAGGTTATGGGTTTCATAATGTAAAAGCACATTATTTTTTTTTCTTCTTTTCCTCTGAGGATTGGTGGAGCACTCCTCAACAATCTGCATTATGCAGATGACACAACCCTGCTTACTGAAACTGAGGAGGACCTGAAACACTTACTGCAGAAGGTCAAGGACTGCAGTCTTCAATATGGATTGAGGCACAATATCAAGAAAACAAAGATTCTCACTACTGGGCCAACTGGCAGCAGCATGACAGATGGTGAAAAGATTGAGATTGTTATCAGCTTTAGTTTGTTTGGCTCCACAATTAACACTCTTGGTACCAGTAGCCAGGAAATTAAAAGACAAATTGCATTGGGAAAGACTGTTGTCAGAGATTCCTCTCCAAAGTACTGAAGAGCAATGATGGCAGTCTGGAGAGAGAGATGCATCTGATCCGGGTCATAGTTTTTGCAATTACTTGTTATGTGTCAGAAAGATGGACAATGATTATGGATGATTGAAGGAGAATTGATGCCTTTGAGCTATGGTGCTGGAGATGGGTATTGAATATATGATAGACTGCTAGAGAGGGTGACCAGGCTGCTCTTTGGAGGCAAGGATTTTGTAGCTTCATGTGACATACCTTGACATGTTGCAAGGAGGGACTCATCCTTGGAGAGGGACTCATGCTTTGGAGGTTCAAGAAATAGCAGAAAAGAGGAAGACCCTCAATGAGACAGATTGATTCAGTGACTGGGATAATTAGAGTGGATGTGTCAGAGACAATAAGATTGGTACAGGATAGAGCAGGGGTTAGGGCTGTTGTACATAGAGTCGCAATGAGTTGCAGGTGACTTGATGGCACATAACAATAATAGGAATAAACTCTGAGGAGGTTTGATTTACAGAATTTTTCAAACTGGACATATATAAATTTACTTAGTAAAATAAAAGCTATGAAATAATATATAGAATGCAAATATTGTGAAAATATATTTCTTTAAGAGTGTTTATATGCACCAAAATCTGTTATATTAATGGATAGATATAACAATCAGATGTCAACCAAACCTAGCCAATTACAGTTAAGAAGGAAACATAAAATTGCTTGACTTAAAACCTAAATATTTCAACAAGACCCCAGAAGCAAATGAAGAGAATTTCATTTACAGAAAGAGTTATGTGGAGTAGGTGGTAGATTAGAACCAATAGAGACAGAGCTTTTTCCTTAGCAGTGCAAAACCCTACAGACTAGGCCACCAGAGCTATAAATCCATTTTTCACTACCCCAAAACAAAGCAAAATAGGATTCAGACCTTTGGTTTTCCCTTATGTGTATAGTTGTGCTCCATAGATTCATTTCTAATCTGTTCTGCTATGATTAGTAACAGACTAATTACTTAAAGGGAGGATAACAATGTCCCAAATATTTGATCTGCTGTACCACTCTATAATTTCTGACATAAATTGTTTGTCCTTCGTTCAGCTCCCTCTATGTCCTCTATATCCCTTGGGTTCTGTGGTTTACTGGAAGGTGTCACAGAAATGCAAACCCATCAGGGAAATGACTCACATGACTGTTGATGAAGCTTACCATTTTTCCAGAGGCTGGTAAACAATGGGTCAGGAGTCTGTAGATAGTCAATTACAGTGCTACAGGATCCTGTATCTCAGGAGAGTGCACTGAGTTTCCATGAGCTCCTGTAGACCTCTGGTGAAGGAGCCATGGCGGTGTAGTGGTAAGAAACTATGCTGTCAACCCAAAGGCACGCAGTTCAAATCTGTCAGCTGCTCAACAGAAGAAAGACAATTTCCTCCCATGTGATTTTCTGTCTCTGAAAACCAGCTGGATGCTCAGTTACGGGTTTTTTTCTGGCTGGATGGTAAATTGTAACAACTAGTCAGATAGGGCTTGTATCCTACTCTAATAAATAATTCTTTAAAACAATAAATACTTCAGCACAAATAGTTAAAGTAATGTTGAGGGATTAAATTCTTGCTACCTACTTAGCTTCTATAGCCATTAACCTTCATATTTGAAAAATTAAAATTAACTATTCCTCATAATTATCTTAAAAAGAACTGCATTCAAAAAAATCATGAAAGCCAGCTACTTGTCATGTCTTACAGTCCTCATTTTAAAGAATCAATTTAAAATTTTCCCAACCATATCAAAATATACTCTGAGGAAACTAGCATATTCTTTTTTCTGAATACTGGAACCATAAGCACAGCCATCTATTAAAAAAGTCCAGTCTACAGTCCTCACACGTCACAGTGGTGGAGTGATGGTCTCTATTTGCCTATGATTTGTGGCTTAGCTTCTCCCCTCTTGGTGTCCTGTCACCCATGGTCCTGTGCCAAGGCCCAAAGAGTCACCACCGAGGTTTCCACCAAGACACAAATACAAGAGTATACTGACCATCCCTTTCAAGGGTTCAGCTCGCTTGTGGCCATCCATGACTACTATCAGTGCATCCTGGGACCGACTTCCAGTAACAGCTGGGTCAACTGGCAGCATTATGATAGATGATGAAGAGATTGAGATTGTTAACACCTTTAGTTTGCTTGGCTCCACAATCAGAACTCTTGGTACCAACAGCTGGAAATCAAGAGACAGATTGCACTAGGAAAGTCAGTTGTCAGGGACCTCTCCAGAGTACTGAAGAGCAATGATGTCAGTCTGGAGACTCAGGTGTGCCTGATACAGACCATAGTTTACAATTGCTTGCTACGTTTCAGATAGCTGGACAATGACTAGGAATGATAGAAAGAGAATCGATGCCTTTGAGCTGTGGTGCTGGAGAAGAGTACTGAATATACCATGGACTACTAGGAAAGCAAACAGGTTCATCTAAGAGAGAGTGAAACCAGGCTGATCCTTTGAAGCAAGGATTCTGAGACTTCATTTGACATACTTTGGGCATGTTGAAAGGAGGGACCAGTCCTTGGAGAGGGACGTCATGCTTGGAAGTGTGAAGGACAGAGGAAGATAGGAAGATCAACAACAAGATGGATTGATACAGTGACTGGGGTACTGAGGGTAAGTGTGTCAGAGACAGTAAAGTTGGCACAGGTTAGAGCAGGTTTCAAAGTTATTGTACATAGGGTTACTATGAGTCACTAGTCACTCTACAGCATATAACAACAACAACAACAACAGTAACTTAGAAGTGTGGAAGAGCAGTTTCACTTGGAAAGAGAAATCTGATATTTATTTATTTATTTGTTTGTTTGTTCATTCATTTATTCATTCATTTACTTATTTTGCTCTCTATTAATTTTTTCCCTCTGGCTTAATATGTGTATAACTGAATCCTGTAAAACATTCATGACAGAACTGTTGAGAAATATGGGACTTGCATCAATTTAAACATATTCCTCCATTTTTCAGCATTCAGAACCACACATTGGTGTAATTAGGTGCCTTTGAATCAAGTGCAACCCGTACTGTCTCCACGAACAACAGATCCAAACCCTGTTCTAGTCTGTGCCATCCTATCAATTTCTGACACACTAGAGACCATTGCAGAAGTCACTGTGTCAACCAATCTGGTTGAGGGTCTTCTATTCTTTTGCTGACCCTCTACCTTCCCAAGCATGATATTCCTCTCCAGTAAATAGCGTCTCCTAGCAATAGGCCGGAAGTATGTAAGATAAAACCTTTAAAATCCTTGCCTTCAAGAAACACTTTCTCCAAAATAGATTTCTTGATTCTTTTGACCATCCCTGTGATATTCAGCACTTTTCTCCAAAACCACAGTTCAAAGGTCTCAGTTCTTCTGTCATTCTTATTCATTGTAAAGCTTTCAGATGCATAGCAAATGATTGACAAGCCCATGGCCTGAATAAAGCATACATTGGTCTTCATACTGACATCATAGCTTTTCAATAATTTGGAGAGATCCCTGACTACAGACTTGGCCAGTGCAATACGTCTACTCATCTTTTGACTCGTGGTACCAAGAGTGTTGATTATGGATCCAAATAAGATGAAATCATTGATGATTTCAAATCTTTGTTCTATCCATCATGATGTTGACTAACTGGTCCAATAAAAAGAATTTTTCTTTTTTAAAAATTTATTATTA
>NW_006399904.1:4156079-4179009 GCF_000299155.1 Elephantulus edwardii | reverse complement strand
TCAGGATAGAGCAGGGTTTAGGGCTGTTGTGCATAGGGTCGCTATGAGTCGCAAAGGACTCGAAGGCACATAACAACAACAAACGGATTGAATAGGTATGGAACAATAGATGTTGCCCAGAACCACATACACTTCCCCTAAATGTTTCTATCTTACAATCCATGTGATGGTTTCTCAGGAAGCTGCTGATAATGATCTAGAAATGTATGCATTTCCTTTGTGCCATATTCATGGTTGCAGTAGTTTCTTTTCCTGACTGTCTGACTACTAGAGTACCCTTTTTGTGACCACAAGTTGGAGAGCTCTTTCCAGTTGTTCCAGCATATTGTTTTGGGATTTTCTTTTTTTCTTTCCATATAGACATTGTTGTTGAGTGGCATAATTCTGTCCTCATAGGAGTTGGTTCACTGCTGATATTAGCCACCTTAGTTTTTAAATTCTTTTTTTAAAAAAATAAATTTTATTTTATTAATTTCAATAAACATTTACAAAGATTTTATATTTTCATTCATTCATTCATTCATTGTTGCATTTTTCTCCCTGCTTACCCCTCTCCCCCAGTTAGCTCTTCTCTTTGAAAAGTAAAAGGAAAATTCCTTCATTGGTATACAACCCTCCACCCCCCACCTCCGCCCTGAGTACACTCCACTATGCAAACTTCATTCTGGACTCCTGCCATAACCATAATACCCAATCATATATTGCTTTTAAACTATTTAATGCAGTATACATAATTTATCCAAATTTTCCCAGTCTTACCCCAACCTTGATGTCAGTTCTGTTCTACAACATTGGCACTATGCAATATTTGTCTTTTTGTTACTGAGATATTTCACTCAGCATAATGTCCTCCAGAGTTACCCATTTTGAATAATATTGCATGAGTTCCTTGTTTTTACATTCTTTTTATTTGACATTTGCTGCCACTACTGATAACAGAAACTTAATAGTTCCTTGGTTTCCTTACCATTCTGTATGTCTGCATAAATCCAATGAGCCTGATTCTTATAAGCTAGGTCCATTAACTTCATAGTCCACGAGTAGGTTTTGCCCAAGTAACTGACTACAACAGGAAGAGCTGCTTTAATCCATAGGTGTCCCTTATCTCACCCAGAGATCAAAGGTTTATCATTCTATTGTTAGTCCCTTTTACTTCAACTTCACATAGTCTTCTATCATGCATAGTTTCTGCAAAGAAATAAAAACTTAATCTGCTCCCCCTTTATAGATAGTTGACTCTGTTTTTCTCTTGCTGCTTTTAGAATTCTATTCTTATCTTTTAATTTGAAGAATTGGACTATGATATGTCTTGATGTTTTTCTTTTTGAGTCTATTCTATTTGGTGTTCTCTGTGTTGCTTGAATGTGTATTTCTCTGTTTTTCAAAATACTTGGGAAGTTTTCTTCTACTAATTGTTTCCAGAATTTTCTCAGTAATTTCCAATCATATGTAAGTTATTCCTTTTTCTTTATTTTTATTTATGCCTCATCTCTGATTCTTTTTCTAGTATGTTTCCAGTGAGGTTCTTGTCTCCAGTTCACTGATTCTTTTTTCCATCTCTTCAGTTCTACTTTTTTGTCCTACTAGCATTTTGGACAATTCTGCCATTTTTGTCTTAATATTCTAAATTGCATTTTCATGCTTTTCTGTTATTTCCAGTACTGTGTTGACTGTACCCTCTTTGCCTAGTGAATATATTTATTTAAGTTCTTGTACTCTTTATGTATACTATCAGTTCTTTTTTTTTACATCCTTTGAAGTTTCTTCTATAGCTGTTCAAGTTGCTCTTCATCAATATGTTTCTCATGAATCACTGTGTCTGGGGTATGTGCTCTCTCAATGACTTCCATTGTTTCTTCCATCATTTTCATCTTTTTTTGTAACTGTTCAAATAATTCCACACCAGCATATTTCTTCTTTTTCTCTCTAGTCAATGTATTTTGGGGGTTGCTTTTTTTAGGAGAAGAGTTATTTTTTTTTCTACAGGTTGATTGAGTCAGACTATTTTTTCTTAACATTATATGAGTCTTTCTTAGTAAATGTTAGGTTGTTGTGAGTAGATAATGAGCCAGGGTAAGGCAATGATTTATGAAAGATCTGCATATTTGTGTCCATTCTTGCAGTGTCTCCCCCCAAATATCTGAGTGGCAAACCAGGAAGCCTATTGTTCTTTTCCAGAAATGGTGCCTCTGCCTATCTCAAGATGTCTTGATTCCTTCCACTTGAACTTAAGGGGATATGTGTGGTATAGCAAGGAAATGGTGTTTCCCCAAAAGTACCTGTAATATTGGTACAGCTTGGCAGTAAATCTACAGCCTCTGAACCTGGTAGACAGTAGTTCTGTCACTGGCCAGGGTGTAAGTGAACTGGGTTGGGCCACTGCCTTTAGCAGATGCTGGGGAAACAGTGTCCATAAGACACTCCCAGATTGGCCATGTTACACAGGCGTTAGCCACTTGCTGCAGAGTGATGGTAACATCCTCAAGGAGTAGCATCTCATAGAAGAGCTACACTTCACGAACGAATATCTATTAAACTGCCCCACTGCTGTATTTTAATTCTTACTAATAGGAATCTTTTATCAGGTTTCCAAGGCTATAAATCTGTGTGTGTGTGTTTCTTTTTTTAAATTAAGATTTTAATGAAAGTTTATAGAAAATTTGGATTTCTATTCATTTGTTGTTACACATTTTCCTCCCTGCCGACTGCCCCAAATTTGCTTTTCTCTTTTGAAAAAAAAGTTTTTCATCATTGTAAATCACCCCCCATCAGTTCTTATTCTGGACTCTTATCATACAAATAATACCTAATCATATATTCCTTTTAAGCAGTTCTATTCATCATCTATTTCAATGCAGTGCACATTATTTATTCCCTTTTTTTTAGCTTACCCCAACCCCCATGTCAGTCCTGTTTTATAATAGTGGTATTATGCAGTATTTGTCCTTTTGTTACTGAGATATTTGACTGAGCATAATGTCCTCCAGGGTCACTCACTTTATATAATATTTCATGAGTTGCTTGTTTTTCAGTACTACATAGTATTTAATTGTGTGACTATGCAACAGCTTTTCGATCCATGCATTTGTTAATGGGCACTTGAGTTGTTTCCATCTCTTTGCTGTTGGGAACAATGCAGCAAGAAGCATGGGTGTACATATCAAGACTGTAAATCTCAATGGATGGGGACAGCTTTTCTCTATCCCACAGAGACTTTGGTGGATTCAAGCTTTAGGATACCAACCTTTAGGTCAGGAGTGTAACTAACATACTATACCAGTGCTCCTTCATCAAAGAAATATCAGGTTACAATTCAGGATTAGTATCAACTTAGCTGTAACAGGAGTAAAATACGTTACAGTAAAATACGCTCAGAATATTTTTCTTTGGAGTATTGCTCTCAGTCTGGGTTCTTTATCCTTGGCCTGGGCCAAACATGAGTTTTGCCTCTGGCCTTATTATAAAAGTGTCACACGGTTTTTTAGCTACGTCAATTATTGCCCTTAAGTACCCTAGATCACCAGTAAGCCTACTGCCAGAAAATATTAAACTGTCTTACTCCATGAGATGATAAACCTAGTCAACTGTTTACAATGTTGTCATGCATCAATAGTGTTCTGAGGTTACAGCTCTCTCTGTTCCCCAAGTCAAGAAGGTTCTTTTTTAAAGAACTGCTCCGTTTCCAGACGTTCTTGATGGTAGTGAGGTCATCCTCCACCTTTGTGTTGCTTCCTTTTAAGAATAATAGAATGATCACACTAACTAATCCCTTCTAAGTATTGCATGCACCTTATTTGCATTACTAGCAAACTTCCGTGACACCATGGTGGGCAACAAGCATCTGATATGCATACTGTCACCCCAAATTTTTATCAGAGTTATCACACCATGCATGTTTAGCAAAGCTACATAAAGCCATTCACTGTGCTGCAATGCCTACAAAGAATGAATGTTTATGTCTTTAGACCAGAGGCTAAAATTATAAGTATTAAGAAATCTGTGAAACATAGGCTTTTTCAGAATTCATATTATAGTTCCAGGACTAACTCTAAAATGAAGTTATGATAGCTCTTTCTCATTCTCAAAATATAAGGTGAGACTAATATAAAGAAAGTGACAGGCTAATGTTCATCTTGAAAGGAACTTTGCATGTGTGTAATATTGTTTATGTCATCTAAGAATGGCTGTTTTTGTTCTTGTGTGCTGTTGAGTCAGAACTGGCCCTCCAGTGGGTTTTTAGAGGCTGTAAATTGCATCAGAGTTGATTGACCATCTTTTTCCTATGGAGCAACTGGTAGATTTGAACTGTATGTCTTTCAGATTGTAGCACAGTTTCTTATAACTAGGCCACCAGAGCTCCCTCAAAAAACAACCACAACAGTATAATGACTTAGAACTATGAGTAGTTCAAGATGAGTGGGGAATGGAAGGAGGTGGAAATGGGAAGGATCCAGTGGGCAACTGAAAGAAAAGGTAATCATGGGCAAGGTCCAATGGTGATTAATTTTATAAAACATATTCATGGGAATGATTGTATGAACCACAATGTGAATGAAGGATAGCGTGAAACACAATGTATGTGTACATTTTAAGCAAAGTAACATAAAATAATAATTTTTAAGAAGGTCAAAATTAGTTTAGAAGAGACCATGACACCAGGAATAGCATTCCTGATGTCACGTGGATCTTGGCCAAAAGCCAAGAATATCAGATTATCAATTTGTCCTTAATTGATTATACAAATGCTTTTTACTGAGTGCATAATAACAAATTATAACTTACATTCAGAAGAACGGGAATCCCAGGACACTTAATTATGCTCATATAAAACCTCTACTTAGACCAAGATGTTGCCTGAACAGAGCAAGGGAAAACTGAATGCCTTAAAATTAAGAATGATGGGGAAACTCCAGCCCCACCAGACAAACCAACCTCACCAGAACCGCCAGCCCCATGGGAAGCACCAGCTCCACAGGGTGCCAGCCAGAGATCTGAAACCTGGGTGAGATCGCCACATGTGCCCACCCAGAAGCTAGCCCCTGCGTTCACCAGCCAGACATCTGCAACCTAAGTGAGGACTTCACACATCCCCACACAGGTAGGTAGCCCCACTGGGCACAAGCCAGACAGCTGAAGCTGAATGACGTCCTCGCATGTGCCCACCCAAACAGCTAGAATCTGAGTGAGGTCCCCAAGTGTACCCACCAGATGAGTGTCTGAGCACACACCCATCTGGTGTACATCTGTGCATATGTGCCTGTCCCCCACATCTTAGCCTCACATCTCCTCACGTCTAGTCAACTACTTGACTTTAATCCAGACCACGTTGGTCTGACTTAGCTGCAACAATTATCCTGCAGAAGAGGCCACTTTCACAGGACCTGAACATACACTTCCCTTGGTTCAGAAGTTCAGAGAGAAACAATAGGCAATGTAACTTCTAAGGCCTCTTCTGTAGCAGTTACTTCAGATCAAGAAGGTATCATCAACTTAGGCACGAAAAACTACCACAGCAATGTCGTGTGGGAAGCAAGCTACTTCACCCTACCCACAAAAGTGACACAGTATCAATGGATTTCCTGAAACCAGAAAGTCTGATGAAACTTTCTGACACAAAATTTAAAAGAGCAATGTTTAAATATGTTCAATGAGTCAGGGAAAAACTTGAAGAATTGCAGGACACTGAAAGCAAAAACCAGGAGGAACTTAAAAAAAAAACCATAACAATGCAGACAAAACAAGTGAGACATTAGAGGCTCTGGAAAAGCAAGAAACCACTATCCAGTGGCAGCCAAAGAATTGATGCCTTTGAATTGTGCTGTTCATTGAATATTGAATATTTAATACACCATCAATATTGACTACAAAATAGATTTTCAAAAGATCAAGCACACTTGTCTTAGAACAAATGTTATGAAAATGCTCCTTAGAACCATGGATGGTGAGACTTCGTCACACATACTTTGGGCATGTCATCAAGGAGAGACCAGTCCCTGGAGAAAGACAACGTGCTTGGTAAAGCAAAAGGTCAGTGAAAAAGAGGAAAACTCACCCAGAAGTATATTGACACAGTGGAGGGAACAGAGCTTAGCAGAGACCTTAAGGGCTTAGCAGAGACCTTAAGGGTGGTACAGGATCAGACAGCCATACATGAAACTGTGAGTAAGCTTTAACTCAGCAACATCTAACAACATAAGCCATTTTCTAAAATTGCAACTTTATAAAAATGTTTACCATTTTTAAAAAATATTTTATTATGCGCTCTTAGCATAATCTGTGTCCTCCCCTCTAATATGCTCTTTATGCTTCTTTTTTCTTTTTTTTACTAATTTTAATAAACATTTACAGAGATTGGGGGGGGCGGGGAAGAAAAAAACTATCCAAAACATGAAGTCCAATATCTCAGAGTCTTTCAACATGATGGAGGGACACATGAATAGAGTTGAAGAACTGCAACACAGAACTACTGAAATAGAAGGTAGAATTGTCACCACTGACATAGTAGAGCAAAAAGCAGAATCAAAAAGGAAGGAAAAGAAGAAAACCTAAGAATAATGTGGGACAGCATCAAGAGAAATAACATGTGTATCATTGCAATCCCAGAACAGGAAGAAGCAAGTAAAGACACTGACAAAGTTGTGGAAGAATAACTAGAGGGATACTTGCTAGACATAATGAAGAATGAGAGAATATACATCCAAGAAGCTGAGAGAACACCATATAGAATAGACCCCACCCAAAAGAAAAACACCAAGGCCTATCACAATAAAAATTGCCAGATCCAAAGATAAGAAGAGAAAACTGAAAGGAGCTAGAAAGAACAAAGAGTAACCTATAATGGAGAGCAAACAAGATTAAATGCCTATTTCTCAGCAGAAACCATGTGAGTAAGAAGACAGTGGAATGACATATATAAAACACTCAAAGAGCACAATTGTCAACCAAGAATATTGTACCCAGAGAAATTGTCCATCAAATATGAAGTAGAGATCAATATATTTCCAGAAAAACAGAACCTAAGGGAGTTGTAAAAACAAGACCAGCTTTGCAGGAAACACTGAGCAATGTCTTGTTTATAAAGGTACCACAGAAAACAGGATGGACCAAAGTAACTAACAACAACATGAAAAAACTCTGCACAATGATAACAATAAAACAGTGCCACTCAATAATCACATTGAATGTGAATGATTTAAATGCACTATGGAAGAGAAAAAGAGTAGCAGATTGGATGAAAAAACAAAATACATTACTATACTGTCAACAAGAGACACATCTGAAAAGTGAAGACAAAGGAAGACTAAAAATAGAAGGATGGAAAAATATGCCAAGAAATGTCAACCATAAAAAAGCAAGAGTAGTGACATTAATCTCTGATAAAATATATTTCAATGCAAAAACCATCATAAAGGACAAGGAAGGTCACAATAATGATTAAGGGGTCAATAGAATAAGAAGATATAACAATAATAAATATCTATGCACTTAATGATAAAGCTGCAAAAGATATAAAACAAACATTAATAATGCTGTAAAAGGAAATAGACAATACTACTAAAGTACTTGGAGACTCCAATAAACCACTCTCAAGGAAAGATAGAACTACAGAAAAAACTCAACAAATATGCTGAAGAATTAAACCACACCATAAATCATCTTGATCTAATACATATTTTAGGATAATGCACCCCAAAAAAGCATGATATACATTCTTCTCCAATGTGCATAGAACGTTCTCCAGAATAGATCACATTTTAGGTCACAAGGCAAGCATCAACAAATTAAAAAATAAACAAAAAACAAAAACATAGAAATAATACACAACATCTTCTCATACCATAATGGTATATAATTAGAAATTAATAACAACAGGATAAAGGAAAAAAAATACATTTGGAAACTGAACAACACCATGCATGAACATGAGAACATGGGTTGGAACTGAAAGAAATTAAAATTAAATTTAAAAAGTTTCTTGAAATAAATACAATGAAAACACAAATTACCAAAACTTCTAGGAAACAACCAAAGCAGTAATCTGAGGCCAATTTATAGCAATAAGCAAAAACATCAAAAGGCAAGAAAAAAAATGACCACTGACTACCTAACTGAACATTTCAAACAAATTGAAAAAGAACAGCAAGAAAATCTAACACCATCTAACAAACTGAAATTATAAAAACTAGGCAGAAAGAAATGAAATAGAAAACAGAAAAACAATTGAAACCATCAACAAAACTAGGACTTGTTTCTTTGAAAAGGTCAATGAAATGGACAAACCACTAGCAAAACTAATGAAGGAAAAGACAAACAACCCGAATAAGAGATGAAATGGAAAGCATCACAACAGAACAAACAAAAATTAAAAAGGTAATGATGGCATATTATGAAAACCTATACTCAAACAAATATGAAAACCTATAGGAAATGGACAAATACTTAGAAATTCAAAACCTACATAAACTGACATCAACTGAAATTGAACACCTGAACAGATCCATTACTAGAGAAGAAATTGAAAAGGTAATAAAATAACTTCCAACCTAAAAAAGCCCTGGACCAGATGGTTTTACAAGTGAATTTTATCAAACATTCAGAGAAGAACTGTCACCAGTTCTACATGAACTATTCCAGAATATAAAAATATATGGAATTCTTCGAGACTCATTCTATAAATCAAACATATCATTGACACCAAAGCCCGGTAAAGACACCATCAAAATGGAGAATACCAAAGAAGACATTCAGATAGTCAACAAGCACATGAAGAAATGTTCAAAATCCCTAGCTCTAAGAGAGATGCAAATCAAAACAACTATGAGATAACATCTCACCCCAGTAAGATTAGCAAAGTTTGACAGAAGAGCTAACAACAAATGCTGGTGAAGTTGTGGAGAAATTGGAACCCTAATTCAGTGTTGGTGGGAGTGTAAAATTGTGCAACCACTATGGAATGCAGTATGGCACTTTCTCAAAAAGTTGCAAATAGAAATAACATTTGACTCAACAACTCCACTACTGAGGATATACTCTAAAGAAACCATCACTGCTACCCATTGTGGCTTTGTTCACAATAGCAAAGAGGTGAAAAAAAAAACCCAAGTGCCCATCAACAAATAAATGAATAGAGAAGCTGTGGTATATTCACACAATATAATACTATGCTGTATTGAAAAACAAGGAACTCATGAAATATCATACAAAATGGGTGACCCTGGAGGATATTATGCTGAGTGAAATATTTCAGTCACAAAGGGACAAACACTGAATAATGCCACTGCTATAAAACAAGTCTGGCATCTGGGTTAGGGGGAATCTAAGAAAAGAGAGTTTAAATATTGCATACTGCATTGAAATAGATGAGGGAGAGAACTGTTTGAAAGGAATATGTGATTAGGTATTATTTTCATGACAAGAGTCCAGATGAGAGTATCACTGGGGAGTGAACTTGGGGGGATTGTATAATAATGAAAGTTTGTTTGTTTTGTTTTTGTTGTTTTTACTTTTCAAAGAGAAAAACCAACTGGGGGGAGGAGTGAGCAGGGAGAAAATGTGCAGCAATAAATGAATTGTAAATAAAGAAATCTCTATAAACTTTCATTAAAATGGCAATTAAAAGAATAGATTTGCATCACCTGTTTTCCATACTTATTTGTCTGTATGCTCATCAAATTATTCAAAATGCTGTACTCTATGAAGAAGAATGTGGCATCAGGCTTTGAGCAAGACTTAATCTGTGCTATGCAGATGATACCACCTTGCTAGCTGAAAGTGAGGAATACTTGAAACACTGGAAAAATTAGAAGAAAAAAAACCCAACAAAACACCTTAAATATGAATCATATCTCAGTATCAAGAAAACAAAAATTCTCACCACTGGACCAATAGGCAACATCATGAGAGGTGGAGAAAAGATTGAAATTGTCAACAATTTTGTCTTACTTATATCCACAATGAACACCTTGGCAGTGACCTCTTCAAATTGCTGAGGTGAAATGTCAGTTTGAAGGTAAAGTGTGCCTGATTCAAGTAGTGCTTTTTCATTCATTTGCTATGCATCTGTGAGCTTGACAGTGACTAAGAATGAGGAATTGATGCCTTGAGCTGTGGTGTTGAAGACAGGTACTGAGTATGCAATAGACTTCCAAAGGAACAAACTGTAAGTATTGGAAAAGGTGCAGTCAGCAGGCTCCTTGGAACCAAAGACGACAAAACTTCATCTCGTATACTTTGGGCAAGTTTTTAGGAGAAGCTATGCTTTAGAGGGGAATATCATGCTTAGAAAGGTAGGAGTTGGTGAAAGATAGGAAGACCTGCAACCAGAAATATTGACACAGTGACTGCAGCAATGGGCTTAACTACTTCAGAGATGATGAAGATGGCATAGGATAGAACAAGTTCAAATCTGTTATTCAAAAGGTCACTGTGAGTCGTACTTGACTCAATAGCACTTAACAATAACAACAAAAGGAACTTGGTAGCATAATAAGTAAGCAGAACTTCAGCAACTGAATCTTCCTATTGCTCAGTGAAATAGAAATAAGAAAGTCTCCTGTTAAGATTTGCTGCCTCAGAAATCCAGTGGAGGGAGCATCAGCAGAAGTCAGTATCAATTCAATTTTGGGCTCTAGCTTTGGATTTGGGTTTGATATGCATCTGAAAATAGCCACCTGGCTATATTATTTGCACAGGCAGTCCATGTATTTTGAACGATTTCCATTCATAAATGCATTTTTAAATCCAATTTGTATTTAACTCATAAGTGTTAGGTATGATTGTATTTAACAAGATTTGGCCAAATGCTTTTCATGTTGTTGTTGTTATGTGCCGTCAAGTTGCTTGCGACTCATAGTGACCCTATGTACAACAGACCTAAGCCCTACTCTGTCCTGTGCCAATCACAGTGTCTCCGATACACCCATCCTGATTACCCCAGTCAATGAATCAATCCACATCATAGAGGGTCTTCCCCTCCTGCGCAGTCCCTCCACCCTCCCAAGCATGATGTCCTTCTCCAAAGACCAGTCCCTCCTTACAAAAAGACCCAAGTATGTCAGATGAAGCCTCAGAATCCTTGCCTCCAAGGAGCAGCCAGGTTTAACCCTCTCCAGGATGAATCTGTTTGTTTTCTTAGTAGTCCATGGTACCCTCAATAGTCTTCTGCAACACCACAGCTCAAAGCCATCAATTCTCCTTCTATTGTCCCTAGTCATTGTCACACTCTCCGATGCATAACAACTGGTTGCAAAGACCATGGCCTGTATTAGACAGACACACCTTAGTCTCCAGAGAGACACCATTGCTCTTCAGTACTTTAGAGAGGTCCCTAACATCAGACTTTCCCATTGCAATACATCTTTTAATTTCCTGGCTAGTATGTATTATATAATGCACCTTTTTATCCATATAAACATTAAATAAATTGTTTCAGATAAACTGAAATGGCTTAACATAATAATATGGTAACAATAATAATTTGTGAGTCTCAAAGGAGTACTTGTTTGTTATTACAAACCATTTATATAGCTAGAATTTTTAATAGGCTTTATAAAAGTTGGGTCATAACTATGGGGAAATGTACTTACAGTGGACTTACATAACACAGGGAATGCCTTTACATAAGAAGACAACACAGTTTTAATGAAAAGAATGTGAGGAAAACGTGACACATTATTGTCAATTAACAACTTTTGCTTAAGAACCTTATCAGAAGTGACAGTCTTCTAGGCTATAAATAAATGCCAGGTTTTGCCTAATTAACACCAACTTTGTTTTGCACCACTTGAAAGTTTTAACAAGGTTTGTGTAAATTCAAGTAAACAGAAAGAAAGGCAAATATACCTTATACTTAAATGCTGATTTAAAAGAGTATAGATAGTAAAAAAAGATAAAGACAATGAATGTGACTAAGTATAAGATGTCTGTTGATGTACTGGAAAATCTTCCATAATCAACTATGTGGTAAGAAGCTGATCTGAAATTTGTAGTGCATGTGGTTTGAATCCACCAGCTGCTACATAGGAGAAGGATGAGCAATCTCCTTCCAAGTGATTAACTGCCTCTGAAAACCTACTGGCAGGCCAGCTATGGGGTTTTTCTGACTCAATGGTACACAAAAACAATAAGGTTCAGTTGGTAGACTAAAAAAAATGTTTCTCAGTATAAAAGTAGTGACTTAATTTTGTGGTAAATGCTTAAAGTTTCTTAATTACTTCATTAAAATAAAAGTAATGTACAACAAACTATACTTTTTCATATTTTTGAAATATTTATACCCTTGTAATCATTATTACAATCAAGGCAATGAACATAACAATCACCATAAATGTTTTCTGTGATCTTTTAATATTTTTCACTAACCCCTCTTACATTTCATACACAATTACTGACCCCTTTTCTCTCACTTTAGTTTAGATATCTGTTCATATAGTTTTGTATAAATGATGTCATCCATTATGCAATCTTTTGCATGACTTCTCTAATGCACTGTAATAACTGTGTTTCAATCACATTTTCACCAATAGCTTAATTACTTTTCTTTCTGAGCTTCTTTCCATTATATATTTGTACTTCAGATTGTATATCCATACATCTGTTGAGAAGTGCTTGGATTGTTTCTAGCTTTTTACTATTGCAAACAAAATTGCTATGAACATTATTGTAAAATTGTTTGATGAACATATAATTTAATGTGACTTAATATTTATGAGAGTGGAGCTCGTTTAAAATCTGAAAAGATGCCACATAGTGTTGTAATTATTTCACCATACCTAATTTGTTTACCAAGCTAATAATTTAAGAACATGGATTATGTGAAGAAGAATGTGGCATCAGGATTGGAGAGAAATTCAATCTGCAACATGAAAAACATTGTTTGTTGTACATTAAGAAGACTTGAAGCTCTTACTGGAAACATTAAGTCTACAGACTTCAGTATGTATTGTACCTCCATATAAAGACAGCAGAATTCCTTTAAACTGGATCAGTAAGAAATATAATAATTAGAGAAAAGCTTGACCCCATTTTTTATTTAAATTGGATTCATATTCAACACTTATGAGATAGTGTTTAAGAAATCAAACAGGTCTTGCAAATCTGCTGCAAGAGATCTCTTTAAAGAGCTAAATAAAACGCAAAGATGTTGCATTGAGGCCTAATATGCACCCACCCAAGCAAAAATATTTCTGACCCACTCGTGTGTCTGTGGAAGCTAGACAATGAATAAGGAAAAGTAAAACTGATGCTATTAAATTAATGTAGTCACAAAGAATACTTGTTGTTGTTGTTACGTGCTGTTGAGTCACCTGCAACTCATAGTGACTCTATGTACAACAGCCCTAAACCCTACTCTATCTTGTGCCAACCTCACTGTCTCCGACACACCCACCCCTGAATCAATCCACCTCATAGAGAGTCTTACTCTTCTGCGCTGTCCCTCCACTCTCCCAAGCATTTCTCTTAATATAGTATTAATACTTAATATAGTAGTCATGAAGAATACTTAATATATTCCAGAAGATGCACAAATATTTGTTGATAGAAACATAACCTGTCACTTTAAATTAGATATATTTATAAATAAGGTTGAGAAACTACCTTATATCTTTTGCACAAATTATCAGAAGGGACAAGAATTTGATGAAGGATATCATTCTTAGTTAAGCAGCAAAGCAGTGAAAAAGAGGAAGCATCTCAAAGAGACAAATTGATACTTTTTTGTATTAATTTGTTGGGTTTCTTTTTACTTTTTAATTTCAGTTATTATAATTGAGAAAAATTATTGCATAGTAGTAATGTTTTGTTGGCTTAATTTTAATCATCTGAAAGGTTAATGATGTTGAGACTCTTCTCATGTTCGTATTTTCTGTCTGTATATCTTTGATAAGGACTGTGGTACACAATGTTTATACACTTAGCTGTTGAGCGTAGGGTCAGCATTTTAAACCTATTGTCACTTCATAGGGTCAAGAAATGACAGTGTGCCTCCACAAAGACTTGGAAGCTCTGTAGCTCTAGAGTCATAGTAAGTTTTCTGCCAACCCAAAGGCTACACCTATCTGCTAGTTCAAATCCATTATTGATTTTTTCTCAGAAGAAAGATAGGAAATCTTCTCCTGTGTGTTTTACAACACCACAAGAGGGTCACTTATGATTTGGTTCCCATTTTACAACAATGAGTTTGGGTGTTTTTGTGTGTGCGTGTGTTTGTTTTGTTTTTGTGGGTTTTTTTTGGTTTTTTGTTTCGTTTTGTTTTGTTTTAGTTGTCATGGATCAGTATCACGTTAGGAATGATTTGTATTTAAAAAGATTTGGTCAAATGTTTTTCTTAGTATATATATAGAATAACCTTTCTATCCATCAGATTTACCTCTGAAAGCCCAATATCAGTCAGTTACAACTAGCTGGCAATGAGAGTTTTTTGAGTGCTTAACTTATTTATGAAATGCTCCTTTATCCGTTTGTCTGTGTCTAACAAATTTTCCTCATAAACATTGATCTTCAGTGGCATCTTTACAGATTGCCATTATTTCCTATTAACCTTGCTCTTCTTTAGAAATTTGTAGTCTTCACTTCCTCATGTTTATTATATTTGAACTTACAGGAAATATTTAATTTATTATATTTTATCATTGTTATTAGAATTCTCAAGGAGACTGTAAGTACTGAGAATAATTCTTAAAATTGCTCACAAATTATGACTTCTGCCCAGATAGAACATTGCCTTTTACAGCAATTTAAAGGTACAAATCTTAAAGTTCTTACCCCTATTTCTCTCTTGCAAGCTCACAGTAAGAAATACTTAAGGAGAATGGATGGCTTTAAATTGTGGTGTTTGCAAAAATTATTGAATGTCTCATGGATTGCCAAAAAACCTAACAAATCTGTCTTGGAGAAACTGCAATGAAGGTGCTCTGTAGATGCAAGGATGGTGAAAATAGGCTTGCCTACGTTGGGAATGTTACAGGAAAGGACCAGTCCTCAGAAAATGACACCATGCTGCTCAGAGGGTAAGCAAAAGAAGAAAGAACCTCGACAAGATGGATTGACACAGTGACTGTAACAATGGGCTTGAACATAGTTGAACATAGTAAGCAAAAGAAGAAAGAACCTCGACAAGATGGATTGACACAGTGACTGTAACAATGGGCTTGAACATAGTTGAAATTGTGAGGAATAGGCAATATAGGGCAAAATTTGGATCTCTTGTTCATGGGGTCACTATGAGTCATGGTCAATTTGACAGCATCTAATAACACAACATCAACAACTAGTTATCATTGTTACAGCATCTTACAACACAACAATAACAGCGGTCCATCATTGTATTATCAGCATTAATGTATTCCTTTAAAAAATGAAAGTAAATGGTTGAATGCCTTTTGTTCTTTAACATAGCAATTTAAAAGTCATACGATTCAGAATCTAAATTTTTTTCTAAATCATGATATAGTATTATTTTTGCTTCTTGTTTGTAATTTTAAAATCACTATTTTCCTTCAAAATAAGTATTAATTTCTCAAAACACTTCATGCTAAAATAGTGTGGATACATAATAAATGTCTTTATCCTTTTCACACACTTTTTATAGAAATGTTCTTTCTTGTCCTAACCTAGAATGCTAAACTGGTTTCAACTAGCACTTTGTATAACATGTTCTCTATGATATTTTCTTTACCCTAGTTATTTCTTGCAGATGCTAAAAATATTTTAAATCATCTTATAGATTCAATTTCACTTCATGTTTATAAACCTTCCTTGAATAATATGTGATTTGGTTTCTTTATTGAGGATCTTTATATTTGCATGCTACCGTCTGTCTGTTTTTAATGTATTATCTCCTCAGAAGTTCATTTTACTCCCCCATACACACTCAGGAAGATATAATTTGAAACTTGCCAACCTATTGCTTCTATCTTCTGTTTCCTAAAAATAAAATACAATAGCATGCTTTTTAAAATGAATGACATCTGCCTTGCAGAATGATCTCAACTTTTCCTTATTTCCTCATTGAATGTTGAGAAAATGACCTCATTTGAAGAAATTAAGATTCTTTTAGGAGAAACCAAAACAACTGTCAGCAGAAAATATGTCACTAGGCATAAAATATCCAAGCTTCACTTCTTGTTTGTTTTCCCTGTTACCTCCTTCTTGTTTATTTGTTGATTTTTTAAAATATTTCAATCCTTTACAAACTAATGCCAAATTTTTTACTACTTAATCTTTAAGTATTTGTATATAATAGTAACTTGATAAAATTTACGGTAGAGCCCTTGGGTGGCATACTTAACTTTTACTTAGTGGCATAATATTCAATTAATTGATAATATTTATAATTTAAAAAATAAATGTCTTGACCTAACTTGTAAGTAGGGATGGACAGTTCTTTAAGTAGATTATTAACATTTCTGGAAATGTTCTTTAAGGCTAACTAACTGACATGATATCGTTCTTCTTTCCTCCTGCCTCCAAACTAGAAAATAAACAGAAGTATTGATTTAAAGATAGAAATTTTACAGTAAGAATAGCAGAACAAAGTTGGAATTCCAGGTGTCTAAGGACATTAAGGAATATTATGTCAATCTTGACCTGTCTTCTCTCATCTGTGCCAGTAAGAAAAACAACTCTTTTTTTCATTGCTGTTGAGTCAAAACTGACTCATAGCTTACTCTTCATTAAAGTTTCCAAGACTATAAATCAAATGGTGTATTTATTTCTTCCTTGGAGTTGCTGATGAATTTAAACCACTAGAGAAGAATGTTTTAGCTGCACACTTTCCTAAAGGCTACTTCACCAGAGCTCCCTAATAGAAAAATAGATAACAAATTTGTCATTGAGACCCGATCCTCTCCAAAGACCCTCTCCTCTTATGAGACTTGCTCTTAGGGGACCTTAACTCTACTGTGCTGTGAGACACCAATGTCTGTGTGGCATTGCTGACCCAGGAGCATCTTCCAGGCACGACTTTCATAGTATCTGCTATAGGCTGCACCCAAGCCCAGACAAACTCACATCCTGCCTCGCAACAGAACCATTGCCTACCAGGTTGAGGGGCCGCAGTTTTAGAGGGAAATCCTGCCCAGAGCACTAGACCGCTGACCCAATGACTTGGAGACCCTACATCCCCGCTGCCTGGAGACTGTACAACACCAGAAGCAGCAATAGCACAGGTGCTTTGGGTGAAACACTGCTGTCTAGCTAAATCACATGGGATTTCTTAAGCTCAAGCAGAAGAGGATTTCAGGAGGGTAACTGTTATCCCACTCCTAGTTGACTCTTCTTCCCAAAAGGAAAATACCATTATACAGGTACTTTACAAAGCACTGCCATACCCAAGGTCATTGTATAGTTTAAACAATCTAGTATCAACTAAGAAAAGACTCACCTAACGTCAAGAAAGCAGTAGTCTCTCTCGTCATCATGAAAAAAACAAAATAAACCTCCTAAAAAAGCATACCAATGATATCCTAGATAAAGAGAACCAGAAGAAATATGTCGACGTGGAGTTATTTGGACAGCTACAGAAGAAGATGCAAATGATAGAAAAAAATAATGGAAGTCATTAAGAGAGCAAATATTCCATAGACAGCAATTCAGAAAAAAAGCATATTGGTGAGGAACAATTTGAATAGCTAAGGGAGAAAATGCAAAATATGGAAGAAGGAAGAATTAGTAGTTATTTAATTGGTACAAGAACTTAAAAAATGATCACAAGACGGAGGGTACAGTCAACACAGTACTGGAAATAACAAAAAAGCATGAAAATTCAATCCAGAATGTTGAGACAGAAATGACAGAAGTGTCCAGCACACGGGTGGGTGGGTGGGTGGGGAGGGAAAATAGAAATGAAGAGATGGAGCAGAGAGTCTGTGAGCTAGAAGACAAGAACTTCAATGGAAACATCCTAGAAGAAAGATCAGAGTTGAGAGGTAAAGAAAATGAAGAAAACATTAGAATCACGTGAGGTAACATCAAAAGGAACAGCATACGTATGATTGAAATTCTAGAATATGGGAGTGACAGGAAATTACTGACAAAACTGTGGAAGAAGTAGTAGAAGTTCCCAAGTATTTTGAAGCACAACAAACACCACATAGACCAGACCCCAAAAAGAAAAACATCAAATTCTCCAAACTAAAAGATAAATTTTCATCAGTGCAAGAAAAACAGAGTCATATATAAAGAGGGAAACGATTAGATAAAGTTCTGATTTTTCAGTAGAAACCGTGTAAGCTAGAATACTATAGAATGGCATATACAGAAAGTTGAAAGAAAACAATTGCCAGACAAAGATCCCATACCAAGCATGCTCTCCTTAAAATATGAAGGAGACATGAGATCCTTTGCATAAAAGAAGGAATTTAAGGACTTTGTGAAAACAAGACCTGAACTACAAAAATTTTAAGTGAAGTCTTTCCCACAGAGATGCCAAAGTAAAGTGGATGGATCACAGTAACTAGAAATAACAGAAAAAGAAACACGGCAAAATGGCAAAGTAAAACCTGGACTGATAATAATCACACTTAATATGAATGGAATAAATGCATCAATCAAGAGAAAAAGAGTAGCAGAATGGATAAAAAAGCAAAGCCCATCAATGTGTTGCATACAAGAGACACATCTAAAAGAAGTGGAGAGAAAGACAGACTCAAAATCAAAGGCTCGAAAAAAAATATACAAAGCAAATGGCATTCATGAAAAAGCAGAAGTGGCAACACTATTCTCTGATAAAATAGACCTCAGAATGAAAACCACCATAAAAGATAAATCAGGGCATTACATACTGATTGATGGCACAATAGATTAAAAAGACATAATCTTGGTCCACATTTGTGCACCAAATTATAGAACTGCAAAATACATAAAACAATAGTTAACAGAATTGAAGAAAGAAATAGCACCACAAAGGGGTGGGAGACTTCAACACACAACTGTCATCAAAAGATAAGTCAACTCAAAAGAAACTTAACAAAGATGCAGAAAAGCTAGACTGTATAATTAGCTAACTTCACCCTATGGATGCATTCTCAGCACTGCAAACAACTAAAGCTCAATTCATTTTCTTCTCAAGTGCCCATGCTACATTCTTCAGAATAGATCACATATTAGGACACAAATCAAGCCTCAATAAATTAAAAAAACGACATTGAAATAATACAAAGAATCTCCTCAGATCACTATGCCATAAAACTAGAAATTAATCACAGAAGGGTAAAACTTTCAAAACCCCCATGTGGAAATTGAATATCTCTCTATGTGATTGGGTTATAAAAGAAAGTTTACAGAATACTACAAGGCCTTCACAAAACAAAACAAAACAACTGATAACACTATTACAAATGGGACAAAGAAATGGAAAAATATTTTCATGGAGGAAGATATTTGCATAGGTAACAGAAACATGAAGAAATGTTCAAAATCACTGTTATTAAGAAATGCAACTCAGAGGAGCTCTGGTGGCCTAGTGACAAGAAACTGCACTGCAATCCCAGAGATACGTGGTTCGAATCCACCAAATGCTCTACTGGAGAAGGAGAGGCAGTCTCCTCTTGTACCAGTCAGATCTGATTTGACGATACAGACACATACAAAATGATAAAATAAAAATTTTTTAAAAATGAAAATCAAAATCACAATAAAATACCATCTCACTCCAGTAGCAGTGGCAGGGTTTAGCCTAACAGCAAGTAGTAATAGAGTGTGGGGAGATAGGAACTCTTATACACTGTTGGTGAGATTGTAAAATGGGGCAACCACTCTGGAAGGCAGTCTGACATTTCCTCAGAAAGCTAAACATAAAGGGTCCATATGACCCATCTATTCCACTGCTTGGAATGTACCCCAAGAAAATGAGAACTGAAGAACAAATGGAGACTTGTACACCAATGTTCATAGCAGTGCTATTTACAATTGTAAGAACATGGAACAGCCCAAATGTTCAAGCACATAGAATGAATTGACAAAGTGTGGTGTATTCACACAATGGAGTACTATGCAGTACCCAGGAGCAATCATTTTGTAAATCACTGTCTTACTTGGGAGTGACTGGAGAGCATTATATCAAATGAACTCTCTTTAATAATGACAAAAAAAAGACCATTATTGTAGAATGTGTATGAGCATCCAAGGGGAGGAGGGTGGGAACAGAGGTTGGGTGGAAGGGGTTAATCATAGGGTAATACAATTTGATGGGTAGAAGGAGGGGCAGGTGGGTAAGGAAATGTGAAAGATTTGCTGTGAAAAACAATGTATATGAATTTTGAAAGAAACCAGTTGTTGTTACATACCATAAAGGTGCTTGTGGCTCATAGTGACCCTACGTACAGGAGCCTTAAACGCTGCTCTATCCTACCTACCTCACCATCTCTGACACACTCAAACCACAGCCCCAATCAGAGAACTGATTCATCTCATTGAGGGTCTTTGTTTCCTGTGCCGTCCCTCCGCTCTCCCAAGCAAGATGTCCTTCTCCAAGGACCAGTCCCTTCTTGACTTGGGCAACATGCCCAAAGTATGTCAGATGAAGCTTCAGAATCCTTGACTCCAAAGAGCAGTCTGGCTTCACCTTCTTCAGGACAAACCTATTTATTCTCCTAGCAGTCCATGGTATATTCAACATTCTTCTCCAGCATCACAGCTCAAAGGCATCAATTCTCTTTGTATCGTACCTATTCACTGTTCAACCCTCCCATGCATATCACATAATTGTGAAGTCTATAGCCTGGATCAGGTGCACCTTAGTCTCCAGCCTGATGTCATTGCTCTTCAGTACTCTTGAGCGGTCCCTCACACTGACTTTCCCAGTGCAATTTGTCTCTTGATTTAATGGCTGCTGATACCAGAGTGTTGACTGTGGAGCCAAGTAAATGAAAACTGTTAACCATCTCAATCTCTTCACCATCCACACTGATGCTGCCTAGTGGTGAGAATCTTTGTTTTCTGGATGTTGAACTTCAATCCGTATTGAAGGCTGCAGTCCTTGACCTTCTGATGCAAGTGCTATAGGTCCTCCTCAGTTTCAGCAAGAAGGGTTGTGTCATCTGCATAACGCAGGTTCTTGATGACTCTTCTACCAATCCTGATACCACACTGCTCTTCCTCATACAGTCCAGTGTCTTGGATGATCTGTTCTGCATACAGATTGAAAAGGTATAGAGACAAAATACATCTCTGATGGACCCCCTTCTTGATTTTCAACTATGTAGTGTCTCCTTGCTCTGTTCTGAAGACTGCCTCTAGTCCAAGTACTGGTTTCGCATAAGCACAATCAGATGTTCTAGGATTCCCATTCTTCTCAGTCAGCCAGTCAGTTTGTTATGATCCACACAGTCAAAAGCCTTTGCGTAGTCAGTGAAGCATAGATAGACATTTCTCTTGTATTTCCTGTTCTTCGCCAAGATCCAGCCAACATTAGCTATAATTAATGTCCCTAGTACCACGGCCTCTTCTAAACCCAGCCTGCACATTTGCCAGTTCTCTGTTGACATATTGCTTCAATCGTTTTTTGATAATTTTCAGCAGAATATTGCTTGCAGGTGATATTAATGATATTGATCTATAATTTCCACACTCTTTTGGGTCACCTTTCTTTGGAATTGGAACAAATATAGATCTTATTCAGCTAGTTGGCCAGCTCGCTGTCTTCCAGATTTCTTGGCGCAACATAGTGAGCACATCCTAGGAAGCTTCGGCTGTTGAAATATGTAAATTGGTATGCCGTCAACTCCTGGAGCCTTGTTTTCTGCCAATACCTTCAGAGCAACTTAAACATCCTCCTTCATCACCACAGGCTCTTGCTCATATGTTCTTTCATGAAATTCCTCTGTGTCAGCCAGTTCCTTCTGATACAGTGACTTTGTTTACTCCTTCCATCTTCTTTTAATGCTTCCTGGATCATTTAACATTCTACCCAAAGTATCTTTAAGTATTGCCGCCTGTGCCTTGAATTTATTTTTCAACTCCTTAAGCTTAAGAAACACTGAGTGAGTTCGACCCTTTCGATTTTCTGACTCCAGCTATCTGCACAATTAATTATAGTATCTTGCTTTGTCGTCCCGAGCTGCTTTTTGAAATTTTCTGTTCAGCTCTTTAATTTTTTTATTTCTTCCTTTAGCTTTGGCTTCTTGGTGCTCTAATGCAATACTGACATCCATCTTGGTCTTTTCTTCTTCTTCAGACTTTGTAGTGATATTTTGTATTTTTCATGGCTAAAAATTTTATTTAAAAGATTGTCATTGAATCATTATTATTAGGGTTTGATAATAATAGTTAAAATACTGTTGTCTCTGAGTCAATTTGACTCATTGTGGCCCTCCATCAGTTTGAGGCTGTACATCTTCCTGGAGGGAGACTGCCCATCTTTCTCCCTTTAAGCACCTGGTGGATTCTAACTTCTTAGGAGTCCAGTAAATAGTACATAGTTCAAATACTATGTAACTAGGGTTTCTAAGTAATAGTTCTTGTCCCTAATAATGAAGGGTCACATAGGGGCTTTTTATATCATGATTGATAATATTTACATTTCTTAGACAATAATCACTGTAACCAACACTTTTTCACAACATACAGTGTCAATAAACGATAACTTTACTTCTGTCTGGGACTGTCACAAAACTTTATATTGAGCAACCTTCATTTTTTTTCAAATACTTGCTGTATAGTCATTGTCTTCACCTTACATACTTAAAGAAATGAAATATTAAGGAAGTTGGAGTTTCTAATGTTACTATATATTATATAATTGTGACTCAAAACTTCTATCAAGACCAGGAAGTTGTTGTCTGAACAAAGCAAGGAAACTCTGCATGGTTCAAAATCAAGAATGGAGCATGTCAGGGATGTGTCCTTTCTTCATACCTTTCTTTTTTTTGTTGTTGTTGGTTTTTTTTAATTATATTTTATTAATTTTCATAAACATTTACAGAGATTTTGG
>NW_006399904.1:4140082-4155261 GCF_000299155.1 Elephantulus edwardii | reverse complement strand
AGCTGCAATAAACATGGGTGTGCATATATCTGCTTGGATGTCAGCTATGGTCTCTTCAGGGTATATTCCCAGTAGTGGAATTGCTGGGTCAAATGCATACCTTTCAATCAATATGTGGAACTGATTATTCAGGAGGCTGAACTTAATGAAGAAGAATGTGACATCAGGATTGGAGAAAAACTAACCACAACTTGCATTATGCAAATGATATAACCTTATTTGCTGAAACTGAGGAGTTCTTGAAGTGTTTTCTGCAGGACAGGATTGCAAGAAAACAAAATTTCTCACTGTTGGGCCACTAGGCAACATCATCATAGATGGAAAAGGACTGAGCTTGCCAAAGATTTCATCTGACTTGGATCCACAACCTATGTTACTGGCACCAGAAGTCAGTAAATAAAAAGTGAAATTACATTGGGAGAGATCTGCTGTCAAGGATTTTTCCAGACAATGATGTCAGCTTGAAACTAAGGTGTACCTGATGCAGGCTATAGTCTTCTCAGTTGCTTACTATGCATCTGAAAGGTGGACAATGAATAAGGATTAAAAAAGAATTGATACTTTTGAGTCTTGGTGCTGAAAAAGGGTATTGAACTGCTAAAATTATTAAAAGAACTGTCCTGGAAAGGGTGAAACCATATTGCTCTTATGAGGGAAGGATTCTGTAGCTCTGTCTTAGATGCTTTGGACATGTTGCCTTGGAGCACATCAAGCAGAAAAGAAAGATCCTATTTAAGATGGATTGACATAGTGAGTATAGCAATGGGATCAGATGTGTCAGAGATGATGAGGTTGGCTTAGGACATAGCAGGGTTCAGACTCATTGTTCATAGGACCACTATGAATCATAGCCAACTTGATGGCACACAACAACAAAAATTTAATAGTATACTCTTTAAAGGAAGTCTGGTAGCTTAGTTGTAAGGAGTTTGACGGCAGACTAAAGGTATGTAATTTGAATCGGCAAGCTTTTCCATGGGGAACAAGATGGATGATCTCCTTCCATGAGATTTTTTGCCTCTGGAAACCACTGGAGGGTCATCTTTGAGTCAGTTTCAACTCAATTGTACCCAACAAAATTAAAAACAGCTTTAAAATACTGATTCAAAATACTGCAGCAGATTCCTCTAGCCTCTGTTCCATTTAAATGTAATAAATTTTTCTTTAGAGTAATTGAATTAAAAGCTACACACAAAAATTTCTGCAAAGAATCTGCGTTGTGTTTGTTTTTCCATGTCACTTTTCACTACTTAACAGTGATAATTTCTTCTTATTCTTTCCCTCATCACATTAACTTATGATCATTTCAAAGTATCTACCCACATATAATAAATTATTTGAAAAGTTTGATAAAGTTATTTTTTTCCTATTAAAAATTTCTATTTCCCATCCTCTTCTGTATGTTCTGAAACAATCGATTCATGCTACCATTTTCTAGCTCTATCTAGTAAGTTTGGTTTAGGAACTATATCTAAAACTCCGTTATTGGCTTTGGAGTTAATTAGACATGCTCAGTCTGGGGTTTCAAGAGGAGTAAAATCATTGATATGTATGATTATATATTGACATATATAAAATCATCCACGTATATATTGACTATATAGTTCATAGCTATGTGTTATTATTGTTGTTGCTATGTGCCATAAAATCACCTGCAACTCATAACAACTATGTGTTTAACAGCTTAGAATCCTGCCCTATTCTCAGCCAGTCACAGACTTCAACACACCTAATGCCATTGTTCCAGTTATCAAGTTAATCCATCTCATAAGAAGAGATCTTTCTGTTCTGTGTTGTCCCTCCACCCTTTCCAAGCATGATGTCCTTCTCCAAAAGCGGGTCCCTCCTGGCTCAAAGTATGTGAGACAGCTTCAAAATCCTTGCTTCCAAGGAGAAAATTTTTTTCATCCTCTTCAGGACAGACTTATTTGTTCTCCTAGAGACCTATGGTATGTTGTGTGCTCTTTTCCAGCACCACAACTCAAAAGCACTAATTCTTCCATCATCCTTAATCATTGTGCAGCTGTGTGATTCATAGCATGTAAGTGCAAAGACCATGGTGTTGATCAAGTGCACCTTAATCTCTATTCTGACATCATTGCTCCTCAGCACTCTGGAGAGGACTCTGACAGCAGACTTCCCCAGTACAATTTGTCTAATGATTCCCTGACTGTTGATACCAAAAGTGTTGATTGGGGGGCCGAGTAAATGGAAATTCTTAACAACATCTATTTCTCAAATGGCCCAGTGGTGAGAATCTTTGTCTTCTTGAAGTTAAGCTTTAATGCATATTAAAGACCACAGTCCTTGGCCTTCTGCAGCAAAGCCTTCTGGTCCCCCTCAGTTTCAGCAAGCAATGTTGTACTATCTGTATAACACAGGTTGTTGATGAGTCTTCCTCCAATCCTGAGTCCACACTCCACTTAACAAAGTCTGGCCTCTCAAATGTTCTGTTCTGTATATAGATTGAAAGATATGGAGACAGGATACATCCCTGATGCACTCCTTTCTTAATTCTGAATCATGTAGTATTTCCTTGCTCCATTCTGATGACTGGTATTTAGGTTTTACATGAGCAGAATCATGTTTTCTGGGATTCCCATTCTTCTCAAGGTTAGCCACAAGTTGTATTGATCTTCATAGTCAAATGCCTTTGCACAGTCAATGAAGCACAGATCTTCCTCTGATACTGTCTGCTTTCAGCCAAAAGCCATCTGACATTGGTGATAATGTCTGATACTAAGGCCTCTTCTAAATCCAGGTTGTATTTCTGGTAGATTTCTATTAACATACTATTCCAGTCATTTTTTTTAAATAATCTTCAGCAGGATTTTGATTGTGTGTTATATTAACGATCGTTGTTGTTATGCGCTGTCAAGTTGCCTGGGACTCACAGCGATCTTATATACAACAGCCCTAAACCCTTTTCTATGCCATGCCAATCTTACTGTTTCTGACATATATCCACATTACCCCAGTCACTGAATCAATCCACCTCATTGAGGTATTTCATCTCCTGTGCCGTTCCTCCACCCTCCCAAGCATGACATCCCTCTCCAAGGATTGATCTTGCCATGCAACATGTCTAAAGAATATTAGACAAAACTTCAGAATCCTTGCCTCCAAGGACCAGCCTGTCTTCACCCTCTCCAGGATGAACTTGTTTGTTCTCCTAGTTTGTTGTTGTTATTATGTGCTGTGAAGTCATTTGCAACTCATAGCAACCCTATGTACAAGAGCCCTAAACCCTGCTCTATCTTGTGCCAACCTCAACATCTCTGACGCACCTACTCCCTAATTACTGAGTTGATCTATCTCATCGAGGGTTGTCCTCTGTTGTGCTGTCCTTCCACACTCACAAAAGTGATGTCCTTCTCCAACGACGGTTCCCTCCTTGCAACATGCCCAAAATATGTCAGATGAAGCTTCAAAATCCTTGTCTCCAAGGAGCAGCCCAGTTTCACCCTCTCTATGACAAACCCATTTATTCTACTAGCAGTCCATGGTATATTCAATACTCTTCTCCAGCACCACAGCTCAAACACATAAATTCTCCTTCTATCATCCCTTCTTATTATCCAATTTTCTGATGTATACCTGGCAGTCCATGGTATATTCAATACTCTTCTCCAGCATCACAGCTCAAAGGCATCAATTCTTCTATCATCCCTTGTCATTATCTAGCTTTCTGATGTTCATATAGCGAGTGATTGCAGAGACTATGGCCTGTATCCGGTGCACCTTAGTCTCCAGACTGATATAGTTGCTCTTCAATACTTTGGAGAGGTCCCTGACAGCTGACTTTCCCAATGAAATTTGTCTTTTAATTTCCTGGCTGCTGGTACCAAGACTGTTGATTGTAGAGCCAAGCAAACTGAAGCTGTTAGCAGTCTTGTTAGATAATTTCTACACTCTGTCAATTCATCTTTGTTTGGAATAATAGTAAATACCGGTCTTTTTCAGTCAGTTGTCCTTCAGATTTCTTGGCACAACCTGGTAAGCATGTCCAAGACAGTTCTATTGAAATATGTCAATTGATATGTCGTCAGTTCCTGAGGCTCTCTGTTTTGTTCCAATTCCCTCAGAATAGCGTGAACTTTCTCTTTCGTCACCACTGCTTCTTGATCACATTTCATCAAATTCTTCTGTGACAGCCAATTCTTTTTGGTACGGTAACTCTATATACCCCTTCCATCTTCTTTCAATTCTTCCTGGGCCATTTAATATTCTATCCATAACACCCTAAAGGATTGCAACTTGAGGCTTAAATTTATTCTTCAATTCTTTCAGGTTAAAAATGTGAAGCAAGTTCTACATTATTTAATTTTCTGACTGCAGCTCTTTGTAAATTTCATTATAATACTTTGCTTTGTCTTCCCACACTAACCTTTGAAATCTTCTGTTTAGCTCCTTAATTTCTTGATTTCTTTCCTTGGCTTTGGCTTCTCGGTGTCCTGGTGCAATATTCAGAGTCTTTTCTGACAACCATCTTGGTCTTTTCTTCCTCCTCTGTCTTTTTAATAATCTTTTGCATTCTTCATTGATAGTATTCTTTATATCCTCTCACAGCTTATCTGGTCTTTGTTCATTAGTGTTCTAGACCTCAAATCTGTTCCCAAGTTGATTTTGAAATTCAGGTGGGGTAGACTGAAGGTTTTATTTTGGTTCCTGTGTATTTGATTTAACCTTATTTAGCTTTAGTTTGAACTTGCGTGTAAGTAGATCATGGTCTCTTCCACAATCAGCACCTGGCCTAGATTTTACAACTGATATTGAGCTTCTCCTATCATTCTTTCCACAAATGTAATGAATCTGATTCCTGTTCATGTCATCAGGTGAAATCCATTCTTAAAGTTTATGTTCCTGTTTCTTATAAATAGATATTTGCATTGAATACATCATTGATTATACAGAATTCTATTGTTCTGTCTCCAGCCTTTTATTATTAATTAATTTTGATTGCATATTTGATACATAATCATAATTGTTATATAATATTGAGGAGTCAGAACCTACTCATAGCTGACTCTCCAGTAAGTTTTCAGAGATAGAGCATGGTAACTGCCCATCTTTCTCCCATGTACCTGCTGATGGATTCAAGCCCATAGAAAAGGATGACCTTTAGGTTAATAGAGCAACTCACTGCTTCTATGCCACCAGTGCTCACTGGTATATAAGTAGCATTTGTGTAAATAAAAACAAAAATCATCCCAATTATAGTTTATATTAAAAGAAGTAATAAAACAAAGGAAAGAAGAAATTATATGCTGTGTGTATATTTATATATCAAGACAAGTAAGACATACTCAAAACAATTAGTCTTTATTTATGTAAATGATTAGATGGATATAGTAGTAGTTGACATTTAAAACTGTCTTCTTCAACTACTCATTCCATTTTCCTTTAGTCTTCAACAAGTTCTGTAACCAGTCCTATTTTTCATGTACATTCTTAAAGATTCTGAGTCATTAATAATCCTGTTAGAATTGAGTTTAGTGATGGCTTGCATCACAGAACATGGTAGTATAAACAGACATCCTAAAGAGGTCTTCTGTATTCCATATATAGTCTTTTTAAGCTTCATTGTTGTTGTTGTTGTTGTTGATTGCTATTGAGTCAAGCATGACTCATAGTGACTCTATGAACAAAAGACCTAATGTCTTTCCATAACTATTGTCTTTTCTTCAAGATCATAGAGTTTCCAGAGGCATGTGATTTAGAAAATGGGTGTCACTCCTGCTTCCAAACCGGTTTTATAACTGGGACCTCCACGAAACACTCTACAAAATGGAAAACCATTCTGGTATTTGATACCGTAATGGTACAACGTTCAGTATCACAGTAAACCCAGGTAACTTCATACTGCACATTGACAAAGAGTGATGTACAAAGTGGAAGAATGTTCCACCAGACATAACAGCACTCTTTTCATTTATCAGTGGTTAAGTGTCATCAAGTCGAATATGACTGAGAGTAAGCTGTGCACAAAAGATTTGAACTCAATTCTATAACTAACACAATTTCTGTACAGAACTCTGTTCTATAACTACTATCATTTTTGTACATTTGTAGAGTTTAGAGTTTGTAGAGGTTAGAGAGTTTGTAGAGCTTCCAGAGGTATCTAGTGTAGGAAATGGATGCGACTCCTGCTTCCCAGCATAAATCAATCTGGAAACTCATCCAAACACTGTACATAATGGGTAACCATTATGGTATTTGACAAGCTTATGGAACAGTGTGAAGCATCACAGCAACACCAAGTTGTTCGGTTCAGCAAATAGACAAAAGATTGCTTTGTCATTTATGGAATATTCATCCAGAAATTAATAAATATGGCCCGAAGGCCATGCGAAATTTTAAAGCCACACCTTTGAATAGACCCCCACCCTAGGCAAAGGCTCAAGGATACTAGCTCTTAAAAAGAGCAGTAATACACATTAAAGAGGACCCCCAAATTTCTCCTTACGTGACCAACAGGACTGCCATCAAAAGGCTACCTAGCAGCCAGACTCCCAGAGTGGAGGCTCCAGGCCCTAGCCTGTAGTCCTTTTAACCTTCATTATATAATAAAATCAGATTTATTTTTAATAATTAGAATAAATAACACCATCTTCATGGATTCTATGGTGTCCCCCAGACATATATGTAAAATAATGTGGAAGCTCTGTAATTATCCTCTGTTGTTGTTATGTGCCGTCGAGTCGCTTGTGACTCATAGCAACCCTATGTACAATAGCCCTAAACCCTGCTCTCTCCTGTGCCAATCTCATTGTCTGCAACACACTCATCCAGATTGCCCCAGTCACCGAATCAATCCATCTCCCAGAGGACCTTCCTCTCCTGCACCTGCCCTCCGCCCTCCCAAGCATGATGTCCTTCTCCAAGGACAGGTCTCTCCTTACAACATGACCAAAGTATGTCAGACGAAGCCTCAGAATCCTTGCCTCCAAGAAACAGTCCAATTTAACCCTCTCTAGGATGAATCTGTTTGTTTTCTTAGCAGTCCATGGCACCCTCAGCACTTTTCTCCAACACCAAAGCTCAAAAGCATCAATTCTCCTTCTATCCTCCCTGGTCATTGTTCAGCTCTCTGAGCCATAACAAGTGATTGCAAAGACCATGGCCTTTAACAGATGCACTTTCGTCTCCAGAGACACACTGTTGCTCTTGAGTACGTTAGAGAGGACCCTAACCGCAGACTTTCCCATAGCAATATGTCTTTTAATTTTCTGGATCCCATAAATCAAGCAGACATAAAGGATTGAAGGTGGAATACAACACTCCTTAATCCATCACATTCCTAATTAGATGTAGTGGAAGTTTTTCTATAGTCTGGCCTTTAAAATCTTTTCTCTCATTGGAGATTAAAGCAAACCAAGAAGATGGACCCTTATTACCATTAATAAATAGTCACCAGGAGTGGATTGTGTCTTTTTGGATTCAAAACCATGGAACCATGATTTCTAACAATGATAAAAACATTTACATATTGATATAGAGTATACACTGCCTCCTAAATACTGTTGCTCTATTCTTGTATAATGTATTGCTACCTAGTTAATAACATAATTGTGCCTTCAGGGGACCATTCCATCATTCCATCAGGATTAAGGATTATAGAGAACATCATAAAACCAGTAAGATTTATGAACAGTTGGTGCCCATTTCCACATCACATTTACTATGAAGTGAGTTCCTTGATCAAAGACAATGTGAGATATCATGAAGATGGATAAGGCATACCTGTTTATAAATAGTGATTTTTATTTTAATGTCTCTAACCTTGTCACTTGGTGCATTCAACACAACTCATGTTTTTTTAGTGATGTCATTGGTGTAAGGTGCCTGAATTTTTGTTAGATTACTTTTCCACATGCAATGCATACAGGTCTTGCCAATATGGCTAGACTTTTTTGGTACTTCCTCTTTATTAAATAATATCATCATTATGTCATTTTCTAACAGAATAGTGTGACAATATGTGGGAGGGAAAATGATCAATGTACAGGCAGACTAAATAATGTGGGGTGGACAAGTTAATAAGTACATTAGGAAGGACAGTGCAGATATATTGTTGCCCTTACAATCAAAATGAAAGCTGCTTCTAATGCCCCTCAAATGCAAACGGGGTGTGGGAGTGGGGTGGGTGGGGAGAAAAGTGCAACAGTGAATGAATGGAATTTAAAAAAAATCTCTGTAGGTGTTCATTGAAATTAAAAATAAATAAATAAATTTAAAAAATTTTTCAAAAGCAATTGGCCAGATCAGTCACTGTATATTTAAGCTATCAAGAGATATGTTAATTTGTTAGAGATATGAAGCTACTGCTGGAACAGATGATGCAATTAAAGTCTCATTTGTTTGAGATTGTGATAATCCATATTAATTCTACAGAACCCACCTTTTTTTTGCACAAGCCAAATAAATGATTAAGTGAGAATGTGATGGAAATAATCTTTCTTATATCCTTCATCATCAGGATGGATGGTGAAGAGATTGAGATTGTTCACAGCTTTAGTTTGCTTGGCTCCACAGTCAACACTCTTGGCACCAGTAGCGAGGAAATTAAAAGGGGCATTGCCATGGGAAAGTCTGCTGTTAGGGATCTCTCCAAAGTACTGAAGAGCAGTGGTGTCTCTCTGGAGACTAAGGTGCATCAGATACAGGCCATGGTCTTTGCAATCACTTGTTATGCATCACAGAGTTGGACAATGACCAAGGAGGATAGAAGGAGAACTGATGCCTTTGAGCTGTGGTGCTGGAGAAGAGTATTGAGAGTACCATGGACTGCTAGGAAAACAAACGGATTCATCCTGGAAAGGGTTAAACAGGTGGCTCCTTGGAGGCAAGGATTCTGAGGCTTTGTCTAACATACTTTGGACATGTTGTAAGGAGAGACCTGTCCTTGGAGAAGGACATCATGCTTGGGAGGGTGGACAAAACAGCGCAGGAGGGGAAGGCCCTCTATGAGGTGGATTGATTCAGTGACTGGGATAATCGGGATGCGAGTGTCAGAGACGGTTCCATTGGCACAGGACAGAGCAGGGTTTAGGACTGTTGTATATAGGGTCGCTATGAGTCACAAGCGACTCGATGGCACATAACCACATAACCACATAACAACAACAACATATCCTTCAAATCTTTTAATGTGTCAGACTTCTCTGTAATTCTTTCAGGAATGTATCATTCCTTTTGGTTTACTGTTTTTCCTAAAAGACTAGTTTTCCTAGCCTTATTGGCAAGACCTGTATGCATTACATGTGGAAAAGTAATCTAACAAAATTCAGGCACCTTACACCAATAACATCACTAAAAGAACATGAGATGTGTTGAATGCACCAGGTGACAATGTTAGAGATATTAAAATAAAAATCACTAGAGACAGTTATAATGACTTACACTTGGCTTTCCCTACCATAACAGCCCTGTTTTCACCATGAAGGATTCAATATAGGGCATTGCTAGTTACTCTCTATTCCAAATAAATTTTCTAGAGCTGAGGAGTCACTACTGAATGAATGTATTATCCATTGGATCTATTATGAAGAGGACCCTAATATAAGACTCCATTAACAACATGGTCCCCATACATTACTACTCTGATTGATGAGCTTCAATCTTATTTGAATGTCTTAAAATTATTTTCACATTAAAGCCAGAGTCCAGTAATTCCTAAAATAACTGATCATTTCTATTTTTTCCCCCAGTGAATAGTAACTCTTGTAAAAGGTTGCAGATCCCTTTGAGGAAGGCTGGAAGAAATATTAAAAAGATTAACAGTATACTATCAGTCAGGAAATCAAAAGATGAATAGCATTGGGAAAATCTATTGCCAGTGGTCTCTTCAGAGTGCTGAAAAGTAGTGATGTCAGTCTAGAGATGAGCATACACCTAATCCAGACCATGGTCTTTGCCATTGTTATGTTTCAGAGATTTGGACAATGACTAAGGAAGACAGAAGAATTGATGCCTTCAAACTGCGGTGCAGAGAAGAGTTTTGAATATACCATGGACTGCCAAGAAATAGATCTGTCTTGGAGAGGGTGAAACCAAGTTTCTCGTTGGAGTCTATGATTCTGATACTCAATCCTACATACTTTGGGTACATGGACAGGGGAGACCAATCCTTGGATAATCATTGAAAGGGTGGAAGGACAGTGCAGGAGAGGAAGACCCTGGATGAGATGGATTGCTACAGTGATTGGGGTAATGGGACTTGGTGTCTTGGAATTACTGAGGCTGGCTCAGGATAGGGCAGGGCTTAGAGCTACTATATATAGGGTCACTGTGAATTACAGGTCATTCGATGACACAGAACAACCACAGCAATGGGATCTTTATGGGATTTAGTTAGTTTTGTTTTTTTTTTTTTTTCATTTAAAAGTGTGGGTCTATAAATTGATTGAGGGACCATTAAATTGTTTTTGTCAATTTCAGTTAGACTGTTATTCACATGATATAAAGCCCTGCAATTTATGCAAATAAATATTAACACATTTTATAATTATTCTTTCCTAAGGAGCCCATGGCTAAGGAGACAAATGTCACAGTCCATGTGTGTAAGACTATTCTAACTATTGCTTTAAATTTGTGGTCTATTATAGTAACCATGCCTATACTTTGTTTCTTTTATCAAATGTTGCCATCTGGCTTGTAGGACTATAAGATTTATTCAGAACCATGGTGTCTAGGTCTCTTAATTCAGTTAAGGATTCTAGGTGCCTTCAGGTTGAGTATGGTTCATTATGACCCTATGAAAACATACTTGAACTTGGTCTTATTCTGTGCTAGCCTCATCACATCTGACACACTTGAGTCTATTATGACAATCACTATGTCAAATCATCTTATTGGGGCTCTTCCTCTCTTTCACCAACCCTCCATCTTTCCAAGCATAGTATCCTTTTTCAACAACTAGCCTCTCCTTGCAACATGCACAAAGTATGATAGACAAAGCCTCACGATCTTTGAGTGCAAGGAGCATTGTGGGTGCACTTTTTGTAAGACTTATCTTTTTGTAATCTAAATGACAATTAGTACTTTCCTCTAACACGACAATTCAAAGGTGCCAAATATTTGTCTGTCATCCTTGTTCATTGTCCTGCTTTCAGATGCACAGTAAGAGATTGAAAAGACCATGGACTGAATCAAGGGCTCATTAGTTTTCAACTAACATCATTGCTTTTTAGCGTTTTCAAGAGGTCCCTGACAGATTTTCCAAATACAATATGTCTCCTCTTTTCCTGACTGCTGGTACCAAAGGTACTGACTGTTGATGTAAGCAAGAATAATGATTGTTTTTCATTCCTATAGCATTTATCACTATGTGGCCTACAGACCCAGTGGTGAGAGTCTGTTTTCTTGATGTTGAGATGTAATCGATATTGAAGGCAGTTTTCAATCTTCTGCAGCAATCTTTACAAGTCGTCCTCACTTTCAGCAAGAAAGATTATGTAATCTTCATAATGCAAGTTCTAATTAAGTCTTTTTCAGATCTTGATACCACATTCCTCTTCATAGAGTCCATCCTCATGAATGATTTGTGCAGCATACTGATTGAATACACATGGAGAAAAGATACATCCCTGACACACACTCTTCCTAATGTTAATCGAAGTGTTCCCTTGGTTTGTTATCACAACAGCTTCTTGGTCTAAGCATAGAGGTTTGGATTTGTTTTTAAATATAAGCACAATTAAGTGCCCTGGGATTCCAGTTCTTCTGAGTGTTAGCCATAATTTGTTATGATCCACACAAATTCCTTTTCATTGCCAATAGATTCTTCTGGTGTCTTCTGCATTCAGCAACAATCCCTTTGACATCAGCAATGGTATTGGTGGTATCACAGCCTCTTCCCAACCCCACTTGAACTTCTGGAAGTTCCCTGTCAGTGTACTGTTCTAGCCAGATTTGGATGATCTTCAGCAATATCTTATTTTACTAACTAACAGTTGAGTCTTGGTTGGTTGGTTGGTTGGTTTGTGTGTATACTATTATGTCATATGCATATAGTGATATTTTAACCATCTCTTTGCTGATATGAATGACTTTTATTTCCTTCTCTTGTCATATTGCCCTAGCAAGCACTTCGAGTACATATTGAAGGTGTGACAGTGAACATCCATGTCTGGTCCCTGTTTGCAAGGGACATGCTTTTAGTCTTTCTCCATTGAGAATGATGTGGCTATTGGTTTTGCATATATACTTTTTATTATGTTGAGGAAATTCCCTTCTATTCCAATTTTGCTGAGTGTCTTAATCAGGAAGGGATATTGGATTTTGTCAAATGCCTTTTCTGCATCAATTGTTAAGATCATGTGGTTCTCATTATTTAGTTTCTTAATGTGGTGAATTATGTTGATTGTTTTTCTTATATTGAAACATCTTGCATGCCAGTAATAAACTTCATTTGGTCATAGTGAAGAATTTTTTATGTGCTTTTGAATTCTATTAGCTAGGATTTAGTTAAGGATTTTTGCATCTATATTCTTGATAGAGATTGATCTGTAGTTTTATATATGTCCTTGTCAATCTATGTAAATCATGAGTTTGAAGGAATTTTTCCATTTCCTCTAGGTTTTTCTAATTTATCAGAGTCTAGCTTTTCATAATATTCTGATATTATAAATTTAATTTCACCTTGTTCTGTTGTGATGTCACTTCTATAATTTCTTAATCAAATTTTCTGTGTCTTCTCTTCTCCCACCCTTTCTTATGTTTTCCAGTGTTTTCTCAATTTTATTGACCCTTTAAAAAATTTTATTAATTTTAATGAACTTTTACAGATATTTTGGATTTCCATTCATTCATTGTTGCATTTTTCTCCCTGCCCACGCCCCTATCCCAGTTGCTCATCTCTTTGAAAAGTAAAAGAAAAACTCCTTCATTGGTATACAATCCCCCACCCCTAGTACTCTCCACTATGCAACCTTCATTCTGAACTCTTGTCATAACCATAAAACCCAATCATTACTTTTAAACTGTTCTCTCCCTCATCTGTTTCAATGCAGTATACATAATTTATCCAATTTTTCTCAGTCTCATTCCAACCTTGATGTCAATCCTGTTCTACAACAGTGGCACCGTACAGTATTTGTCCTTTAGTGATGCAGATACTTCACTCAGCAAAAAAAAAAAACAAACAGATTCTGGTCTTATTGATGGTTTCAATTGTTTTCTGTTTTCTAACTCACTGATTTCAGCTCTTGTCCTTATGATTTCTTATCTTCTAGAGGCTGAAGGTTTTGAGTTAGCTCATTGATTCTTCTTTTTTTCTTCTTTTTTGTATGTGTCTATTGCAATGAATTTTCCCCTCAGGACTGCCTTAGGTGCCTCTGAAAGGTTTCAGTAAGTTATATTTTCATTTCCATTTGCTTCAAGGAAATTTTTATTTCATTATTTATTCCTTGTATTACCCAATCATGTTCTAGAAAAGAGTTATTTAGTTTCCACATGGGTGGTTTTGTAAGCTTTACTCTCCTGTGATTAATTTGTAGTTTTATGACATTGTGATCTGAGAAGATACTTTGTATAAGTTTCTTTTTTTAATTTATTGAGGCTTATTTGTGTCCTAGTAGATTATTAATTTTGGAGAATGTGCAATTGAGAAGAAAGTGAATTGAGTTTTATTTGGGTGCAGTACCCTGAATACGTTGACAAGGTCAAGTTGGCTGATTCTATAGTTTAGATCCTCTGCATCTTTGTTGAGTTTCTTTTGAGTTGACTTATCCTTTGGTGACAGTGGTGTGTTGAAATCTCCTACCACTATTGTGGTGCTGTCTATTTCTTTCTTCAATTCTGTTAACTGTTGTTTTATGTATTTTGCAGGTCTATAATTTGGTACATAAATACTGACAAAGTTATGTCTTCTTGATCTATTGTATTTTCATTTTGAAGTCTATCTCATCAGAGATTAGTATTGATAATCTTGCTATTGTGAGGTTACCCTACACTTGGTATACAATTGCCTCTTGATCATATGTGAAACAACATATGCAAGCCAATTCTTTTTTGGTATGGTGAGTGTGCATTCCTTCCATCTTCTTCTAATTCTTCCTAGGTCACTGTCCACAGCATATTTAAGTATTGAAACTAAAGGCTTAAATTTGTTTAGTTCCTTCAGCTTAAGAAATGCTGAGCGAGTTCAGCCCCTTTGATATTCTGACTCCAGCTCTTTGCACATTTCATTGTAATACTTTGTCTTCCCGTGCTGCCCTCTGAAATATTTTGTCAGCTCCTTCACATCTTGATTTATTCCTTTTGCTTTGACTTTTCAGTTAGGGAAATATTTAGAGTCTTCTGACATCCATCTTAGTCTTCTCTTCCTCCTCCGTATTTGTAATTACCTTTTGCATTCTTCATGGATGATATCACTTAGTTCTTCGTTAGTGTTCAGAGCTTCAAACCTGTTCCTGAGATGGTTTTTAAATTCAGGTGGCATAGATTCAAGGTCAATTTTTTTCCTGTGGATTTGATTTAACTTTTTTTAAGCTTTACTTTAAACTTGTATATGAGTAGCTAATGGTTCAGCACCTGGACTAGTTTTCACAATTAATATTGAGCTTCTCCAGTGATTCTTTCTGCAAATGTAATCAATCTGATTCCTGTGCGTATGCCATCAAGTGAAATCCATGTTTATGGTCTGTGTTTATGTTTCTTATAAAAAGTATCTGCAATAAATAAATAACTGATTGTACAGAATTCTATCATTCTATATCCAACCTAATTTCTATCACCAACTCTGTTATTTCTGATTATTGATCCTTCTTCCCTATTTCCAACTTTGTCATTCCAATCACCCATTATTACTAATGCATCTTGGCTTCACCTTCAATTGATTTCTGATTGAAAAGTTGATGTTGTTTTTGTTGTGTGCCATTGAGTCGCTTGCGACTCATAGCGACCCTATGTATAAAAGCCCTAAACTCTGCTCTGTTCTGTGCCAATCTCACTGTATCCAACACATTCATCCTGATTAACCCAGTCACTGAATCAATCCACCTCATAGAGGGCTTTCCTCTCCTGCGTTGTCCCTCCACCCTACCAAGCATGATGTCCCTCTGCAAGGACCAGTTTTTCCTTACAACATGTCCAAAGTATGTTAGACGGAGCCTCAGAATCCTTGCCTCCAAGGAGCCACCCAGTTTAACCCTTTCCAGGATGAATCTGTTTGTTTT
>NW_006399904.1:4129843-4139982 GCF_000299155.1 Elephantulus edwardii | reverse complement strand
TCTGGTGCATAACAAGTGATCACAAAGACCATGGCCTGTATCAGATGCACCTTAGTCTCCAGAGAGACGCCGTTGTTCTTCAGTACTTTGGAGAGGTCCCTAACAGCATATTTTTCCATCACAATAACGTCTTTTAATTTCCTCGCTACTGATGTTGAGAGTGTTGACTGTGGAGCCAAGCATACTAAAGCTGTGAACAATCGTAGCTATTTCCTTTTCTCTGCCTCTGGTTGTTGGTACATGTATTTGATTGATAGTGATATTCACTGGACTTCCTTGTATGTATATGGATATTATACTGTCACTCACAGAAATAAATTTTAAGATGAATATATATATGACCTTTTTAATTATGAAAGTGACTCTGTTTTTCCCTTACCTTTTCATCTCTGGCATAATAGATCATATGATTGTCTGATTCAAAATGTCACAGACCAACTCATCTCATTTTGCCCATATCTAGTATGTCAACATTTAAGTGTTCCATTTTTTTTCTTATCACTGTCAAATATTCTTACACTCATACTTTCATATTCTGTGTTCCAATCATCAGGGTCTGGTTATAAGTGTGTCCTCCTTTGTTTCCAAATTTGAGGACTCAGCCTCATGTGCCACTTCTGCTAGTCTACTCTATGTTTGCTCTTTCGTGCTTTATTATACACAAGGTTTTCAAAGGCCTATTATTTTAGAAGTGAATGGGGAATCATCCTTCTTTCTATTCTGTCTTAGTATTTATGCTTAATTTAGGACAATATCTGACATAAAAGTATTTTACAAAACAGAGCAGATGAAAGAAATGTCCCCATTGTAGAAGTAGCCAATAGATTCATTGTCATCACCCTCCCACCTTGCAACATGTGTCTTTATCCATCTCTTTCCATGGTCCACCAGCATCCTCTTCGACTCCTGCCAAACTCATCCAGCACATACTGCCCCAAGTCAACCCTTGATATAGTGGCTTAGGTCTCAATTTACTTCTGTGGTGCCTAATGCCTCTCAATGCTGCCAGTTTCTCAAGCTGCTGCCATTGTTTCTTGGGTTTAGGAGATTCCAATCCAAAGCCCTTCTCACATACTATTGGCCTGCGGCCAGGAAGGACCAGTTCTTGGAGAAGGACAGAATGCTTGGAAGAGTGGAGGACAGTGCAGGAGAGGGAGACCCACAGTTGAGAAGGATTGACACGATAACTGGGGCAATGGAATTAAGTGTATCAGTGAGACTGGCTAAGGATAGGGCAGGCTTCTGAGCTGTTGTACACAGGGCTGCTATGAGTTACAGGTGATTTGGTGGCACAAAACAACAAGTCTGAATCCCAGGTACCAGGTTTAGGAAAGGGTTTCTGGCTCAGACAGTTATGAGAAAAGTTGCTTGCCCCTGAGCTTCTGCTCTAGTCTTCTTGTGACTTAGTGCCTCTGCTCTTTTATTTGCAGCACACTGCTGTCACAGTTGGATAATTTCTCAGTGGGGTGATTTCTCCTCTAGTTCTGGTGTGCTGGTGTTGTTCTCTTGCAAAGCCCTGAGCCCTGTGAAATTCTGGTAAGATGGACTTACCTGATTTTCAGAAGACAAATTTGATTCTAGAATGTTCCTATCTTTGACGCCAAGGAGTTCCTAAAGCTAGTTAGAGTTGGAATCATTGTCATGCTTTGGAAAACCTTACTGTCAGCAAAGCCTGGTAGAATTCTGGGAAGATGATAATTACTTCATTTTCAGAGTGTAAAGGTGATTCTAGAATCTTCCTTCTAGGTCACCCTTTGTACTTTACCTCTTGAGACTCACTGAGATTTAAATCTTGTTGTTACGAGTTGAAATCTACTTTGAGAAGTGAGTTTCGTCTTTTAAAATAAGTATAGAAGCAAATGTAGGTGATTAGAGTGAGTGAGTGAATACTGAGGACATTCATCATTGTCTCATAAGTCTTCTGTCTAGGCAATCTCACAGAAAATGCCTCAAGTACTCATTCAGGGAAAGATCCTTTAGACATAGCTGAAATAATTTCATCATATTGGAATGGAAAAGATCATGATTTTACTGGCCAGTATATTTTAACAGAAAAGACTGTGTGTTTGGTTTTAGGTAATAGTTGTTTTGGCACTATAAGAAAGGTTTTCTTTCAAATCACAGAGTCTTTAGATTTGTTTGTGGTGCTTGAGTTCTGATTTTGAAATATTTAATTCATATTTCTCTTTAATTTTTCTAGCAAAATTAGGCCAACCAACAAGCTTCCTCATACCTCCATGCTGACAAAATTGTAACCAAATCTTAAATACACAATCACTGTGTACTGTGGGAGTGTTGAGCCCCAAAATCTACATGTGAGATTTTCAAATTGCATTAATTGAATAAAATATACTGACTAGCCAGATGTAGGATCAAGACAAAGAGAGTTTTGTTATAACATTGAATAAGTTGGATCTAAAATATATTCTCAAGAATACTCCACTTTGAATTTACAGAATGTTCATATAAATTTATAAAAATGATAGATGACTGCAAATCTACTAACCCACTGAGAATTGTTGCCTAGCCAAGATAACACATAATATTAGCTTTTACACATATACACAAATAAATTCAAAGGCACGTGGTCTGCATCCACAAGCTGCTTCATGGAAGAAATTCACTAGTTTCTTAGTGGCAAGAAGTTATGCTGCAATCCCAAAGGCATGCTGTTAGAGACCACCAGATGTTCCATGGGAGAAAGATGGACAATCTCCTCTTGTACAATTAACTACCTCTAAACACATTCTAGAGAGTCAGTTATGGATCGGTTCTGACTCTACAGTGCACAACACAACAACATAAACACACACACACACACACACACACACACACACACACACACACATTAGTTCTGGTGGTCTAGTGAGTAAAAAGGTGTAAGAACCGAAATAGAAAGATACTCTCTGAGAACTATTTCTCAATTAACTCATTTCTGTTAAGTTGGAACCAACTTTTAGTCTATCCTCCAGCTAATTTTGAGAAGTCGTAATTTGTATGGGTGGAGATTGTCTTTCTCCTGATGAGATTCAAACATTTTATCTTTTAGTTGGCAACATAACTCTTTATTAATTAAGCCACCAGAGCTCAGATGCTGTTGTTGTGGTTGTGGTTGTGTTTAGGTGCTCTCGAGTCAAGCATGACTCATAGCGACCCTGTAATCAGAAGATCTGAACACCGTTCTATCCTACACCATCAGTACACTTTCTGACACACAAAATCCCATTGCAACGTAACCCTGTCTATCCATTTGGCTGAGAGTCTTCCTTTCTCTCACTGACCCTCCATCCTTCCTAGCATCATGTCCTTAGCAACATGCCCAAAGTATGTGAGGCAAAGCCTCATCATTCTTGCCTTCAAAGAGCATTCCAGCTGCATCCTCTCCAAGACACATGTTGTTCTGTACCATCAAGTCAGAACTGCCCCGTAGAAGACCCTCCAGTGGGTTTTCAGCAGCTCAAAATGCATGGTGAGAGACTGTCCATCATTCTCCAGTGGAATATGGAATATGGAATGTGTGTGTGTGTGTGTGTGTGTGTGTGTGTGTGTGTGTGTGTGTAATATACAGATACATATGAGCTCTGGTCACTTAATGAGTAAAGAGTCATGCTGCCAACTCAAAGACATACAGTTTGAATCTCAGCAGGAGAGAGATGGGCAATCTCCACCCATATTTACAACTTTTGAAAACCAGCTGGAGGGTAGCCTAAGAGTCAGTTCCAACTCAAAAGAAATTAAATGTATGAGGAAAAGTTATTAAAGAGTGTTTTCTTGTTTCAGTTCTTCCACTATTTCCTTCATTCATTTGTCTTTGCATCATTACTTTCCTATTGAACACTTATTATTTAAGCCAAACTTCTATTTTTTTCTTAGCTTTGTCACTTTCACTTAGGTGTCTGTATTCTTGCTTGTTTACCATTACTCTACCTTGGCTATCAGCTTGGTGTATTGCGGTAACTTGTGAATACTGTGATGCTGAAAGCAGTGCTGTTGGTGTCAAATGCCAGAGGGGCTATGCAATGTGGACAGATTTTAGTAGAGTTCCCAAATGAAGACAGACTAGAAAGCAGGACTGGCCATTTAGTTCTTAAATAGCAGGCCTCTGAAAACCTATGAAAAAGAAATAAAACAGATATAGTTTTGGGGTAGAGCCCAGATTGGAAACCCATCACAATAAAGATAAACAGCTGCAAACATCTGTTAATAGTTAGTTATGGAATATACAAATTGTGAATGTTGGTAAACTAGAAGTTGTGGAAAATGAAATGGAAAGCATGAGCATTGACATTCAAGGCACTAGTGGAATGAGATGGCCTATTTTGTCATTTGACTACTTTGCAGGAGAAAATCATGTGGTTTTCCATGCCAGGAATGATAGACAGATGAATAATGAGGTTCTATTCTTACTTAAAAAGATAAATTCAAGTTTTATGCTAAAGTATAATATTGTGAGTGATACAATATTTTCCATATACCTACAAGAAAGACTTGTTAATATTGCTATTATTCAAATATATGCACTAATAGTTAAAGCCAGAGAGGGGGAAATTGAAGATTTTTACCCAGTTTTGAAGACCAAAATTGACAAAACATGGAATCAAGATGTGTTCATGGAAATTGGTGACCTGAAGGCAAAATTTGGAACAATGAAGAAGGAAGAATAGTCAGAAAGTATAGACTTGCTGGCAGAAATAAGATCAGAAACAGAATAATTGAATTTCATACATTCAATTACTTATTTACCACAAATACTTTAAAAAAAGAGTATAAAAAACAAATACAAAACCCAAAATTCCAAACGAACAAGTCACTTTGTGCAATGACCTTACTAGCTGCACTGCATAGGAATCAAATATCAGATTGACTACCTCTGTGGAAGGAATCATTGCAAAAATTAAAAATCAGCAGTCAAAAGCAGACCAAATGACTAAACTATTGAATAGACCATAAATTATTCACTTATAAGTTCAAATTAAGGCTTGTAAAAAGACCAAGATTCACATAAGGATGGCTTTATCTTACCTTCTACTTCAATGACATAAACACAAAACCAATTCCCATAAGGTCAGACATGCCCCCCCCGCCCCCGCCTTGCTCCCAAACCACTTTCTACCTATTTTACCACCAATTTTATGGCTTTACTGGGTCCAAAATCTGATGTGATGGTTCATAGTTCACACAAAACAATATTGGGTAAGTCAAATGGTTATATTCCAGGTTATCAGCAAAACATATTCAGGACAGCTTCCGAAATGTGCTTGTGGGTGCTTCAGCCTTGAGCCTCGTGCCTTTGAGCCAATATTACAATGTTCTCTTTCCTTTTAGTTATGGCTCTTCCTCACCCTAGTCCTCCAACAAATTTGGACAAAAGCTCTTAACTCCAGCTCTGAGCCACGGGAGTACCAAGGTCCACATTGTCTCATCGCAGATCTCTGGTTCTCTGTTGTGGCTGCTATGGCTGTGGCTTTTGTAGGCTGTAGTTTCGCTAGTGCAAGAATCTCTTTTCCTGAAGGATGGCTTTCATTCTCTTTCTTGCTCTTGTCTGATGGTGAGGTTATTCTCTGTTTCTGGATGTGCTCGACTTAATGGCGAGACTAGCAAATCCCTTTGTTGATTGGTGAGACTAGCCAACCCACTGGCAGAAACAGCCTATTCTTATATTTCTACTCATCCACATGGTAAAATAATGTAATGGATAGGGAAGCAATTTTGGACAATAAATGCTTAAAGCCACAAGGCAAAAGAAAATTTTTAAAAGTCCATGAGCATCAAAATACAATCTTATGTCTATCCTACCCAAATTTAAAAGTTATCTGAAGCATAAGTTTGACAGAGTGAACAACAACGATCAAAGAGCAGATTGGTTGTGGAATGACATCAGGTATATCACTCATGAAGAAAGCAAAAGGACAATATGAAGACAAAGGAGGAGGGGGGAAAACCAAAATGGAAGTCAGAAGAGACTCTTAAAATTGTACTAGAGCATTGAGAGGCCAAAACAAAGGGAAGAGATGAAGAGAAGAATTCAAAAGACAGCTCAAAAAGACAAAGCAAAATACTATAATGGAATGTGCAGCGAGATCTAGAATTGGAGAAAAAAAAAGGGAAGAACTTGCTCAGAATGTCTCAAGCCAAAAGAACTGAAAAATTTAAGCCTTGAGTTGTAATAGTGAGAGATGCTATGGGAAGAAATCTTGAATGGTCCGTGAAGCATCAAAAGAAGATGGATGACCTTTGACATTGCTCATCATCCCTGTATTTTTGCCCAGATTCTTCCATTTGCTTTCTCCCCCTCCTTCACCTACCAAACTGTGCATCCCTGTGGTTTCATCCCTCCAGTGGTGATTAATTTTGTAAAATATAACAAAACCAGGCTGTTTCTTGGAGATAAGGATTCTGAAGCTTCACCTGATATACTTTAAACAAACTACAAGGAGAAACCAATCATTGGAGAGGGGCATCATGCCTGGGAGAATAGAGAGATAGCATAAGAGAGGAAGACCCTGGATGACATGGATTGACTTAATAACTGAGGTGTGTCAGAAAGAATAAGATTGGCTCAGGATAGAGCAGGATTGAGAGCTGTTATACGTAGGGTCCCTATGAGTCGCAAGTGATTCCACTGGCACATAACAACAGCATGAGAATGATAGTATGAAACATAATGTAAATGAAGAATAGACACAATGCATATAAACACTGTAGGCAAACAAATAAAAAATAATGTAAAATAGAATGTATATGAATGAATGAATGAATGTATCAAACACAATGTAAATGAAAGAGTATGTAGAACACGATGTATATAAATGAAACATAAAGTAGAGGAATTATATGAAAACCAATAAAATATATTTAAAAAGATGGAGGGAATACACAGTATTGTAACAAAAAAAATGGCTGACACTGAAATATTTCAGGAAGTACAATATGATCAAAAGCCAATGGTGATCAAGGAAGAAGTTCAAGATGCATTGATGTATTGGCAAAAAATAGGTCCCCCGAAATTGATGCGATACCAATGGCATGTTTTCACTGATAGATACAGCCATGGGCATGTTGAACATGGATCAGTCTATGTCAGGAAATTTGGAGGACATTTGTCTGGCCAACTGAATAGAAGGGATTTATTGTATTTGTTCTCATTCCCAAGAGAGATGATTCAAAGTATGTGGAAATATTGAAGAATATTAATATCATATATAGCAAAATATTACTGAAGCTAATTTCAAAACAGCTAGAACAGTACGTATACGAAGAACTTCCAGAAAAACAAGCTGGATTTAATTGCTGTCGTCAGATGGATACCAACAGAAGCAAAGAATACCAGAAGAATGTCTATTTTGTACTTTATTTACTATGCAAAAGCATTTGACTGTGTGTATCATGACAAATTATGACATGACATTTGAGATGTGGATCATGACAAATTATGGAGAAGAATGAGATTTCCAGAACACTTAATTGTGCTCCTGCAAAATCTGTACCTGGACTAATAGGCTGTTCTGTGGACTGAACAAAGTAACACCAGATAATTTAAAATGAAAAGTTTTCCTGAGGGTCATATTCTTTCTCCATACGTATTTAATCTATATGCTAAAAAAACAAAATCATTTGAGAAGCTGGACTATATAAAGAACATTGTGGCATCAGGAACGGAACAAGATTCATCAACAGCTTCCCTTATGTAGATGACACAACCTTGCTTGCTAAAAGTGAGGAGGACTTGAAGTGCATGCAGTAGAAAATCAAAGACTACAAACTTCAATATGGACTAGGTCTTAACATCAAGAAAACAAAAATTCTCACCACCGTACCAAAAGGCAACTAACATTATGATAGATGGAGAAATAAATATCAAAGCTGTCAACAACTTCATCTTACTTGGATCCACAATCAATAAATTCTGTATCAGGAGATACATTGCACTGATTGAGGAAAGTCCACTTTTATGTTTTTACTTTATTTTCTGATGTGGATATGCTTCCTCCGATATTTTATGAGATAGATTTTTTACCATAATATTTTTTTTACTTTTATACTGATTTATTTACATAGTTTGAATACATTGTTTTCCACAAAAGAATCCTCCCATATCTTTCACTCTCTACACACTGAATTGTGCAACTCTATGAGTAACACTTACCCACGCCCACCCATCCTCTTCCCTCTGCTTCCATCCTCCCCCTTTCCCATACTCATACTCATTCTACAATGTTTTTATTCAGTATTTGTCCTTGTGGGATGAATTAGTTCACTTAGCATAATGTTCTCCAGTTCCTCCCAAATTAGATATTAATATACAAATTCTTTGCTCCTCCGTGCTGTGTAGTATTCCATTGTGTGAAGGTACCACAATTTCTCAATCCATTAGTTTGTAATTGGATATCTGGGCTGTTTTCCAGGTTCTAGCGATGGTGAATAATGCCGCTATGAAAATTGGTGTACAAGATTCTATTTGAGCCTCACTCATCATTTTTGGGGTTGGGGGGTTATATTCCACGCAGTAGAATAGCTGAGTCATATGGAATTTCTATGTTCAGCTTTTTGTGAAAGCGCCAAACGGCCTTCCAGAGTAGTTATACCATTTTAAAATTTCACCAACAATGTAAAAGATTTCCTATGTCACCATGTCCTCTCCAACATCTATTATTTGTTGTCTTGTTAAACTCTGCCACTGCTACTGAAATGAGATGGTATCTCATAGTCATTTTTTATAAGGATAAATTTTTTTTCATGATTTTCTAGAGTTTAAAAAATGGACTTCTATTCCACATTTGTATTTTTAACTTTTAACTGCTTTTGATTATAAGGTGATATAACTTGTTCTCCTTTCATAGTTCATATGTCTGGCTTTGTTCATCAACTTTTAAATCAAATAACATTCCTAAAATTGCTGTCACTGTTGTTGTGTACCATCAAGTCTGAATTGACCCACAGTTGACCCTCTAGCAGGTTTTCGTAAGCAATCAATCACACAGGAGGAAATTGCGTATCCTTTTGAGGAGCAGCTGATAGATTTGAACCTTTGAGATTGCTGTGCAGTTTCTTATGATTTTTTAAATAATGACAGGAATAGCTATCTAGTCATTTTCTTACTCATGGAAGTCAGGAAAAATAAGTTGTAATCTAAGTAATATTTTTATATCTAAAGAGATACTACAGGTTTAGATATTTGCTTAAGTATTTGCATATCATAGAAACCTAACCTAATACATAAACATTGACCTAACATAGTTTCATAAGAATCTTGGATTTTTTTTTTTACATTTCAAGTTGAAGAATGGTTCACAAGCATCTACTTGCATGTCTAAAGATTCAATCATCTGTTTAGTTTTTTATGTTACATTTTCTTGACATTGTTAAATTCTCTATTTTTACATTTGTCCATTTTCCCTGTGAGATCCTCCTTAATCCTTTCTCCTTTTTCTTCAAAGAAAGTTCCCTTTTCTCCATTTTACTTCTAAAGTAAGCTTTCCTGCCACTTGAAATTCATTTGATTCCCTTTCTTAAATACTCACCACTGAACTAAAAGGTAAAATCATGACAAACAAAGAAACTATTAAAGTTTTTAGAGATTTCATTTTACCTATATCAACAATTTAGATCCATGGAAGCAGGCAGTAGTCAAGAAATCAAAAGGCACAGAGCATTAAGAAACTCCTTAAAGTCCTGAAAAGCAAAGAAGTCAGTTAAAGACTAAGGTGTACTTCATCAAAATTATGTTATTTCCAGTTGTTTGATGTTGTTGCTGTTAGGTGCTGTCAAGTTGAGTACAACTCATACCAACCCTATGAAAAAAAATCTGAATCCTGTTCTATCCTGCGCCATATTTACGTTTCCTGAGACACAGAACCCATTGCAACAGTCACCGTTTCAATCCACCTAGTTGAGGATCTTTCTCTCCTTTGTTGACTCTCCACGTTTCCCAGCATCTCAAAGGAATAGATACTCCTAGCAGCATGCCCAAAGTATGTGAGGTGAAACCTCATCATTCTTACCTCCAAAGAACACACCAGCTGAACCCTCTCTAAGACATATCTGTTTCACTCAGGATAATGTTCTCCAGAGTCAACCATTTTGAATAATATTGCATGAGTTCCTTGTTTTTCAATGCAGCATAGTATTCCATTGTGCGA
>NW_006399904.1:4120673-4127933 GCF_000299155.1 Elephantulus edwardii | reverse complement strand
TAATAATAATAATAATAATAAAGACATACCTGTTTGTTCTCTTGCCCACTCATGGGATAGTCAATTCTCTTCTCCAACACCACAGCTTAAAGGTGTCAATTCTTTTTCTGTCATCCTTATTCATTGTCCAGCTAGTTGTTTGATAGATATGTTAAAATTGGACAAGGAAAAAGAAGAATTTGAATTGTGGTATTGATACAGAGGTTGACTAAAAGACAAACAAATTTGTCTTGGAAAAATAACAGCCAAAACACTCCTTAGAGGCAAAGATGATCAGGATCTCATATGGTTTGGACATTATCAGAAGAGACCAATATTTGTAAAAGGACATCATTCTTCTGAAAGTAGTCTGTTGTTGCTTGCCTCCAGTTGGAACCAAGCCATAGCTGACTTTCCTGTGAGTTTTCAGACAGTAAATCACATGGGAAGAGATTGCGGATCCTTATCTTGTGGAGCAGCTGATGAATTTGAACGTGTGCTTTTGGGACTGGAGTATGGCTTCTTACAACGAGGCCTCCAGAATTTCCTTGTGAAAAGTAGAGGGCCATCAGAAGAAAGGAAGATCTTCAATGACATTTATTGATACAGTGACTGGGATAATGGGTGTTAGCTTGATTAGATTGTAAGGAGGATGAAACCAATTTATACAGAGTAGGAATAAATACATAGAGTATTTATAAATAGAGTAGAAGTCTATCTGAGGGTGACCTGAATATTCTTTAAATACAAAGATGGTGAAACTCCTCCTCACTTACAGTTTTCAGGAAGAACCAGTCCTTTGAAACAGACATAATGGTGGGAAAGATAAATGGTCAGTGTAAGAGACGAAGACCTACAGCAAAATGGACTGACCCCCTAACTACTACAATAATGTTGTGCAAATCATGAGCATGGCCAGGATAGGACAAAGTTCAGATCTTCAGATCTGTTAGTCACAGAGTCACTGTGAGTTATAACTGATTTGATGCCACCTAGTAACAACTCAATTTTTTTTATAAAATAAAGTGAAAATAAACCCACAACCCATCATCTCAAGTCATTGCCATAAACTAAGTACGACTCATTCTGAAATGCTTTTGGGTTTCCATGGCTGTAAATCGTAACAAGAAGAGAGAACAAATCTTTCTTCCATGAAGCAGTTTGTTATTTTTTTATTTGAACAACAAGCAGACACGTTCCACTTTTTATTTAGTAGTGTAATTCACAATTTGATACTCACTACTCTATCAAAACCTCTAAAAATACATTTTTATGCAATTATTCCAAATATTTGAACATCAGATCTTTGCAAAAACCGTTGCTTAAAAATGCTATTTTGTCACTTACTCCTAATCCTAGAAGTAATGCGTATTTTCCCTGGCTATTAAAATTCAAACTCTCTGCCATGTAGTCAGAATAGACCCTTAGTTTACCCTAAGTTGGATTTGGGGAGGGTAACCAATCACATGGTAAGAGAGTGCTTATCTTTCTCCCATGGAACTTCTGGTGGATTTGGACTTCCAAAGAATGGACACCTTTGCTTAGCAGTGCAATTCTCTGCAGACTACAATACCAGAGTGCATTTAGTTCATTGATTTCAAGTTAGAACCAACTCATAGCTGGCCTCACAGTGAGTTTTTATAGACTATAAATTGCCCTTCTTTCTTCCAAGGAGCAGTTTATGGATTTTAACCTCCTGCATTTGAGTTGACAGTGCAACTCTGTATTTACTAGGCCACCAGAGTTCCCTCTTTTGCTATTGTTGTTATGTGCTATTGAGTTCTGTGACTCCTAGTGAGCCTCTGTAAAACACCTCTGAAACCCTGTTCTACCCTGAGCCAAAATTATTATCTCTGACACACCTACTCCCATTACCCCAGTCACTGAATTAATTCATCTCATCCAGAGTCTTCCACTTTTGCACTGTCCCTCCACCCTCTCAAGCATGATGCCTCTCCCTATGGACTGGATCCTCCTTGCAACATGCCCAAAGTATGTCAAACGGAGTTTCAGAATTCTTGTGTCCAATGAGTAGCCTGGTCTCACCCTTTCCAGGATGAACCCGTTTGTTCTCCATGATATATTCAGTACTTCTCTCCAGCACCACAGCTCAAAGGCATCAATTCTCCTTTCATTATCCCTAGTCATTGTCCAGCTTTATAGTCTGATTGAAGCCTAAGATTAATCATTTGTATCCACTCTTTATTTTCTGTTGTCCCTTCCTATTTTCTTTATCTCTTTTCTGTTCCTAATTTTTTTCTGCTCTATAAAATCCCCCTAAAAATTTGGGAAAAAATTCTAGACCTTGTGTATCCAAACTACTCTAAGGTTTCTCTTATTTTCATGGCTCCTTTAGGTCTAGTCTCTGAAGAATCTGCCTGTCTTGGGTTCCATCATGTTCTAATCTCCTGTTTCCTATTAAATGTCAATACTTAATGGGCAGAAAAGCACATCACCTGTTCTAACCACCTTACCACACATGCATCTTTGGTAATAGAGGTATCTGGGGTTATTTTGTCAATTTTTAAATGGAGGAAACAAAGGGAAAATGGTTGACAATTTAAATTTTATCTGTAACATTGCAGTGAAAAACAACAGCAAAACAAACTTTAAAACTATGGGGAATATAACAAACTACTTTATTTGCAATTTGTTTAAAAGCAGACCCCAGGATGATACTAAGTTCTTCACTTCTGTAAATTAGTATAAAGGAATTGGTAAATTAGCAAGCTGACTAGTAAATTACATAGCCCTTGACAAACTTCTGTTTAACCCCTAAAGCTATGACATCAATTAGGTCAAATGCTAGTATTTCTAAATTAACAAGTCATTTGAAAAGAGAAAACACATGCTAGAATTTTCTCTCACATCTGCTTTCTTAGCCTGGTAAATCCTTCAGAATGAGGTTATGATGAGGAACAATCATGTGAGAACTCCAGGAAACTGTTCTCACTTATTAGTCAGAACTTCTAATAATTACTTTTAGGGGGTAAGATAAAAAGGGTAAAAGGATATAAAAGGTGTCTTAAACTTTATTCCACATTTTTCCCCTAGCAACTATGTTCTTTTCAACCATGTGTAAGTACTCAAACATTCACTGAAGATAAATTGTTTTAGATAAAATTTCTAAAACCTCCTTCAATTTACTTTAATCTTGCTTTACTTGTCTGACTATACAAGTCCTTTATAACATTGCTGATTTTCATTTTTAAGTCTCATCTCTCTTTTAAACATAATAGCTTGTTCCAAGTTTACTCAACCCCATAGGATCCCTACATTAAATCAGCCCACTCAAGGATAGAGATAATTCAGAATACTGAATTATTTAAGGAAATTAATTAATTAAGGAAATGTTTACCAGGGAAGTAAATTATTGTGTTTTCAAGATATTTGTAAAATTTTAATATCAAAGGATTAATAATATTACTTATTCCTAAAAAATCCTTTTGAAGTATTTTCCTATTGAAATTCTATTCTATTTTTAGTAATATTTTTTATTGAACAAGGTCTAGCAGCCTCAACTGCCTTTCTTAGTACACTGAATTTTATTAAAATTACATATATTATACGAAAGAACTGGTAAATTTGTTACCTTTTTAATTTATCACAGACATGTAAAACAGTCATTTTTGTCACTGTATTTAAGACTTGCCAATTATGTCTCAAATAAAATTGAGATTAATTTCTGAGCAACATATGGGATCTTACATTAGCCAAATGATATGAGCAATTGATGACATTTCCAGCCCCCATATTATGTGATCTGATATTCCTGAGCATATCTTTGTTTTTCATTCACACAAATTAGGCCTTTGTGTATAAAATAATATTCAACGTGGTCTCTTTTAAAATTGAATTTGTAAAACCCTGAGCTGAATAAAATGTTTTCTAGTTTACAGCCTCATAAACTGTGAATCATCTTTAGCTCACTTTCTGTCCTCTAGTGACCAGAGGCTCTAAACGGAATTCATTTTCCCAGAAGGCTGCTGTAGACTGTACTCATTAGAAAGATGTGAGAATCCACCCAACTCTGCCAGCTTTGAGGCTTAATTTTAATCATTGCTAATGAAGATAATGATTTAGTGGGTGGAAAAAATGAATATTAGAAAGAAGGATTAGACTCAACATGAGCTTCATAACCAATCTCCACAGAAGCTTATTCTATCTCCCAACAGATTCATTTAATTTCCTGTTTGGAAATTATCCCTGAAATAAAGGATGATCAAAAATTTCAACTCCAACACTATTCTGTATTTTTTAGAGCAATCATGTTTCAGTAACATTTTCCCTAAATTCCAAAAACTGTTATTCTACCATTAAACGTATAAGTATTCAGTATTGGAAGTCATGGTTAAAGAAAGTCGTTACAGAATTTTTCAAGTGACCCAGCATGACTTTTAGAAAAGCAATAAAAGAACCCAGAGCAGAAGCAGAATGCAGTCATTACAGATATAGGAAGAATTTATTGCAGACCAAATAGATAACATCTGAGTCTATAACAGGAAAGAAGAGAGAAATCCTCTTTGACTCCACTCAAAACTCACACAAATCTCTCTCTCCTATTTATTGATTATTCTAGTGGCAAAAGAAGTGCTCAGGCCGTTTGTTCATAGGGTCACTATGAGTCGTCTACGACTCGACGGCACCAAACAACAACAACAACAACAGTGGCAAAAAGATACTTAGAAAATCCTCTATGTTACAAGTTTAAGAATTAGAATAAAACCACAAAGATCTGATGATAATTTATTTTAGCCTAGAAAACAAAAACCTCTAAAGCAGCTGTAAGGGCCATCATTTTTGTAATGGATTCTTATGGTTATTGTCAGTGTAAGGTGGATTATCTTTTCATGAAGAAAAGGCAATTAACTCTCAGAGACTATGAGGTTAAGAAAGTATCTGACAAAACAACTATGAGATATCATCTCATGCCAGTCAGAATAGCAAAATGTAACAGAACAGCAAGCAACAAATGCTGGTGAAGTTGTGGAGAAACTGGAAACCTGTTGGAGGAAGTATAAAATGGTGCAACCACTGTGGAACATGGTGTGGCACTTTCTCAAAAAGTTGCAAATAGAAATACCATTTGACCCAGCAATTCCAATACTGGGAATACACCCTAAAGAGATCATTACCGACATCCAAGCAAATATATGCACACCCATGTTTATCGCAGCTTTGTTCACAATAGCAAGGAATGGGAAACAACCCAGGTGTCCATCAACAAACAAATGTATAGAGAAGCTGTGGTATATTCACACAGTGGAAGACTACGCTGCATTCAAAAACAAGAAACTCATGCAATATATTCAAAATAGGTGACCCTGGAGGACATTATGCTGAGTGAAATATTTCAGTCACAAAAGGACAAATACTGCATGGTGCCACTGATGTAGAATGACAGCAGGGTTGGGGTAAGACTGAGAAAAACTGGATAAATTATGTATACTGTATTGAAACAGATGAGGGAGAGAGTAATTTAAAAGTGATTTATCATAAGGTATTATGGTTATCACAAGAGTCCAAAATTAAGGTTGCACAGTGGAGTGTACTCAGGGTGGTGGGAGGGGTGCGGGGGCATTGTATACCAAAGGAAGAATTTTTCTTTTACTTTTTAAAGAGAGGAGCGAACTGAGGGGTGAGGCCTGGGCAGGGAAAAAAGTGCAACACTGAATGAATGAAAATCCAAAATCTCTGTAAATGTTTATTAAAATTAATATAACAAAATTTAAAAAAAGAAAGCATCTGAGCTTCAGAAAATTTGAAAAGTAAGTGAATATGACTTAAAGTTTCTTTCACATTTTCCGTTTCCTGATACCCAAAAGACTGATAGTTTGAATCCACCAGCTATTCATCAGAAGAAAGTTTAGTAATCTTCCCTAAGATTTACAGCTACCAAATCCCATGAAGGGTTGTTTTGTTTTATTTTGTTTTGTTTTTTCAGAATAAACTTGAAGGCAATGAGTATGATTTTTTTAGTTTTCTCTTTTGTCATAAGAAGAGCTCACTCAAACAAATGATACCTAATCATATATTCCTTTTAAGCAATTCTTTTCCTCATCTGTTTCCATGCAGTGTACATTATTTATACCACCTTTTCTTAGTTTTCCCCCAACCCCGATGTCAGTCCAATTTTACGACAGTGGCAATATACAGTAATTGTCCTTTTGTGACTGAGATAGTTCAGTCAGCATAATGTCCAGAATAAGAGCTGCACAGTAAAGTGGACTGAGGTGGGGGTGGAGAATTGTATAACAATTAAATATTTTTTTTTCAAAGAGAAAGAAGAACATGGGCGGGGGGAGGAAGAAAAATGTGCAACAATGAATGAATGGGAATTCAAGTTCTCTATAAACTTTCATTAAAATCTCAGTTAAAAAAGAAGATCTCAAGAACAAAGGCTGCATTGTGGTGTGGACTTGCGGGGAGGGATTGTAGGGATTGATTAACAGTGAAATAATTTTTCTTTTACTTCTCAAAGAGAAGAACGAGAGAGCAGAGAGTACCAGAGGAATGTCTATCTGTGTTTCATTGACTATGGAAAGGCATTTGACTGTGTGGATCATAACAAACTGTGGCTGACTCTGCGAAGAATGGGAATCCCAGAACACTTAATTGTGCTTATGCAAAACCTATATTTGGACCAGTTGTTCCTGGATGACTACACGCAGGGTTTCTGTGGCATCTTGCTGCCTGAGCATGGTGGTCTGCGTGCACAAGAAATCACAAGGTTTTGAGGTTCTGTGCTTTTTCGGGCTTTTGTTTGACATGTAGAGGGAACTCTTGGTTGCTGTGAGGCTAAACACTGTGTGTGACACTAATGTGCCAAATGTGATAATGGTTACCCATAGTGGACAGTGTTTGGTGGAGCTTCCTGATTAAAACAAGATTGTTAGCAGGAGTGGCGTCCACTTCTGAAATGGCTTGCCTCCAGAAACTCTATGAACAGTGCTCAGACCTTCCGTTCATAGGGTTGCTATGAGTCTTCTACAAGTTGACAGCACCTAACAACAACAACATACATTGACCAGTCATCAGAATAGAGCAAGGAAACTGTATGGTTTAAAATTGAAAAGGGTATGTGTCAAGGATGTGTCCTATCTTTTCAAAGTATATGCAGAACAGATTATCCCAGAAGCTGGGCTTTATGAGAAGAAATGTGGCATCAGGATTTGTGTTAGAATCATCAACAATCTGAGTTATGCAAATGACACAACTCTGATTGCTGAAACTTAGAAGAATCTGAAGCACTTGCTGAAGAATGTCAAGGACTGCAGCCTT
>NW_006399904.1:4118221-4119063 GCF_000299155.1 Elephantulus edwardii | reverse complement strand
ATGTTTATATATTGTGCATAAATAGGCACGCACACATACTCATACTTATGTTTATTCAGTGGGGAATTTGCTTTTAACTCTGTTTCAATAGGGGAGAAGAAATTACTAAATGTGAATATAAAATTTTAATCAAGCATAATCCATAGTATTAGACACAGCACACTAATGATTATGTCTGCATTTGTTACGATTTTATCCCTGGGGCTTTGAGTATTATTATGTTTTTAGTGCACAATATAACTTATTCTCTTTCACAGTCTTGTGCAGAAATATTCTGTAGCATATTTACCTCATTAAAACTATATTTTGTGATGATTTTGGTAGCATTAAATTGAAATAGCAAATGCCAGTATACCAAAGGTCTCTAAGAAGCTGATTATTACTTAGATGTTTATAGAAGGACAGGCCATTATTAAACTAGCCTCTATAATTGAATTATTGTTCTTGCCAAGAAAGTGGTGGTTATGAGGTTTTTGTGCAATAGTTCTACAACTTTTATAAATGTAAGAGGTAAAGTCTGTAAATATATTTGTGTATGAGTGTGAATGTGTTTTCTAGAATCAGGGCTATCTGTACAATCCACCCATCATAAAAAGAAAGAAATAAATAATCTCAGAATGTTAAAGAAATAGAATTGTTCAGGCAGCTAAAAAATGCAACCTGCAGGCTACAATCCACTTGGTCAAAGAATTTTTGTAGGGAAAAGGAAAAATGTCTCTTAGAGACAGAGATAGGATAAAAAGTAGAGTTGAATATAATGAAAGATTGAGCAACACCATTCCTCAGATAAAACATAAACAAGGAAACATCAGGCTTAGATTAAGGAATCACATGAAGAAGAC
>NW_006399904.1:4116124-4116979 GCF_000299155.1 Elephantulus edwardii | reverse complement strand
GAGACACTGTCACCTAGAGTGAGCTCTTTGGGGTGCTTGTGAGAAACTGGGACTGAAACTTCCATGGAGAGAGGTCCCTCCTTTTGGGGATCCTTGCCTCTGAGGCTGTGGGGCCATTTTAGGGACCAAACAGAACAAGAGAGTTTAAAACACAGAGCCACAAGCAGTAGAAAGACATCATCAGCTTTCTCAACTGGCCCACTGCGCCACATAAAAGAGAATTATCTTAAAAATCCCCTAGACAGAAACTGTTCAAGTGGAGCACTTGGTCTCATACCACTTGGACACTCTGTGGACGAAGAAGGACAATAGAGTTTGAGACAGGAACTACATTGTGATAATATTCTTGGAGGGATATTGTGCAGAACAGAGAGCACCTGAAGGACTTTAGAAAAGACAAATTTTCCCAGAAAGAACTTTCAGCTGAGTAAGTGTCTCAACCCGCACATTGTATATTTTAACCTAGCAACCAGTCAATAACAACATATAGGTAAGAATTACTGACAGCTTATGCAGACACAATAGAAATGGCCTAACACTTATCAAGAAAAAATTCACATTGGAGAAAAACTTCACAGTGGAGCAAGTTGCAGGCAGCTTCAAACACTGGAAACAAACAAACAAACCCAAATTAAGCCTTCTCCAAACAAAGCAGAGTATATTGTAGACACACTGAATATTCCAGAGTGAAGAAGGCAGATGATATATATTGATATAGAGAAACTGGAATGCTGTGAAAGAAAATACAAATGATGGAAGAAACAATGGAAGCCAGAAATAAAGGGAATACCATAGAGGTAGAAAATCAGAGGAAATATCTTGATAAGAAGTTATTTGAACAGCTACAGAAGAAGG
>NW_006399904.1:4109875-4116024 GCF_000299155.1 Elephantulus edwardii | reverse complement strand
GCCAAAACAATATTAAAAATAACAGAAACCCTTTAAAATGCTATCCAGAATATCAAGACAAATGGCAGAACAGAAGAAATGGGGCATAGAGTCAACAAGCTAGAAGACAAGAATCTCAATGGAAACATACTAGAAGAAAAATCAGAGGTAAGACATAAAGAAAATGAAGAAAACATTAGAATTATGCAGGATGGCGTCAAAAGTAACAGCATACATATGACTGGAATTTCAGAATTCAAAGGGAACAGGGAAATCACTGAGACAATTGTGGAAGAGGCACTAGAAGAAAACTTGCCAGGGATTATGAAGAACGAGGATATCCACATTCAAGAAGCTCAGAAAATACCAAATAGATTAGAACCTAAAAGAAAACCATCAAGACATATCATAGTCAAATTCTACAAAATAAAAGATAAGAATAAAATACTGAAAGAAGCATAAGGAAAAGCAATTAGATTATGCAAGAAGACAATACGAAGGCATATGCAGACAGCTTAAAGAAAAATTGCCACCCAAGGATCTTTTTACCCAGTAAAGCTCTCAATAAAATATGAAGGAGAAATCACATCTTTTGCAGAAAAGAAAGAACTTAAGGAATTATTGAAAACAAGACCAAATCTACAAGAACTTTTAAGGGACGTTCTTCACAAAGAGATGCCAAAGGAGAGTGGATAGTCTGTAGTAACAAGGAACAACAACAACAAAGAAGCACAGCAAAAGGGCAAGGATAAAATCTGGCTTGTCAATAATCACATTTAATGTGAATGTTTTCGGACGCGAAGGACTACTCTGCCTCCAGGAGCCAGGCAAGCCAGGCTTGGCTTGAAGTGTAAGGCAGCAGCGCAGGGCTTCAAGCCCAAAAGGTCTTTCATTGTTTTTGTTCAGACATTCCTCTAGGTCGTATAGTCCTGGTGTGTAAGTTGCCGTACCCTTCACTTGTGGTTGCTGTGAGGCTGAACACCGTGACACTGGTGCGTCAAATGCGTTAATGATTGGCTACCCAATGCGGACAGAGAGTCGGGTGGAGCTCCCCGATTAAAACAAGTTTGGAAGGAGGAGTGGCATCCACTTCCGTTAGAGCTTGTGTCCGGAAACCCTATGAACCTGGAGAGAGGATGAAAGGCACCCAAGCGTCGAGGACTCTCCTTCATATGGTCGCTATGAGTTGCCTGCTACTCGAGGGCACTTAACAACAACAACAATGTGAATAGACGAAATGCACCAATCTACAGTATAAAAGTATCAAAATGGATAAAAATACAAAGCCTATCAATAAGTTATCTACAAGAGACACTTCTAAGGAAAAAACATAGATTCAAAATCAAAAGCTGGGGTTAAAAATATACCTAGCAAATGCCATTCACAATAAAGAAGGAATGACAATACTAATCTGTGATAACATAGACTTCAGAATGAATACCATGATAAAAGATAAGAATACTTTATAATAATTAAAGGCATAAAAGATCAAGAAGACATTACATTGGTCACCATCCATGTACAAAATGATGACCTGCTAAATTATAAAACAACTGCTAACTTAATTGAAGAAAGAAATAGCACCACAGTAGTCACAGGAGATTTTAACACACAACTGTGACCAAAGGATAGGTCAATTCAGAAAAAACTTAAGAAAGATGCAGAAGATCTAAACATTCAGGCAACTCAACCTTGTAGATGTATTCCAAGCACTGTACACAAATAAACTCAAATCACTTTCCTTTCATGTGCACAGGGACTTTTTTAGAAACTCATCACATATACTAGAGGCCAAAGCAAGCCTCAACAAATTAAAAACAAAACAAAACATAGAAATAATACAAAGTATCTTCTTAGACCACAATGACATAAAACTAGAAATTAACTACAAGAGGATAAAGCTTATAAAATACCACATGGAAGCTAAATAGCATGCTGATAGAACATGATTGCATTATATGGAAATAAAGAATGAAATAAAAATGCTCTTGAAACAAATGATAATGAAAATACAGCATACCAAAACCTCTGGGATGCAGTTAAGGCAATCCAGAGGGAGGAGTTCATAACAATAGGCAAACATATAAAACACTAAGAAACAAACAAATTAATGATCTAACTCAACACATTCATTAAATAGAAAAAGAACAACAATCTAACCTGACAGCCTCTAGAAGAAAGGAAATTATAAGATTAAGAGCTCTAATCAATGAGATATAAAAGAGAAAAACAATTGAAGCTATCAACAAAACCAGTAGCTTCTTTTGCAAAAAGATCAAGAAAATTGACAAACCATTGGCAAACTTAAAATTAAAAAAACACACAAATAATTCTATTAAGGAATGCTAAAGGTGACATCACAACAGAACCAGAGAAAATAAAATATATAATATTGGAATATTATGAGAATCCATTCAAGCTGTGAGTTGCAATGCTTAAGGATGCTATGGGTAAAATAGTGAATGATTCAGGAAATATTAAACGAAGAAGAAGTATACAGAGTAATTGTACCAAAAAGAATTGGCTAACACAGAAGAATTTCAAGAAACAACATACTATCAAGAGGCAATGGTGATGAAGGAAGAAGTTCAGGCTACTCTGAAGAACTTGGCAAAAAAAAATAAAGCCCCAGGAATTGATGAAATACCAATTGGCATATTTCAACAAACAGATGTTGTCCTGGGTATGCTCACCAAGTTGTGCCAAGAAATCTGGAGGACAACTACTTGGCCAACGGACTGGAAGAGATCCATACTTACTCCCAATCTAAGAAAAGGTGATCTGACAGAGTGTGAATTATTGAACGATATCATTAATATCACACACTAGCAACATTCTGATGAAGATTATCCAGATATGACTGAAACTGTACATTGAAAGAGAATTACCAGAAATACAAGCTGTATTTAGAAGAGGTTGTGGCACTTAGGGACATTAATGACAATGTCATATGGACATTGGCAGAAAGCAGAGAGTACCAGAAGAAAGTCTATCTGTGTTTCATTGACTCTGCAAAGGCAGTTGACTGTGTAGATCACAACTAATTGTGGCTAAACTTGAGGAAAAGGGCAATCTGAGAATGCTTGATTGAACCAAGAAGCAGCCCTCAGAACAGTGCAAGGAAACACTACATGGTTCTAAATCAAGAAAAGAGTGTGTCAGAAAAGAAAAGCATCCTGTCATACATTTTCAATTTGTACACAGAACAGATCATTCGAGAAGCAGGGCTTTATGAGGAGAAATGTGGCATCAAGATTGGAGAAAACTTATCTGCAACCTACAACATGCAGATGGCACAACCTTGTTTGCTAAAACTGAAGAGGACCTGAAGCGCTTTCTGCAGAAGGTCAAGGACTTTAGTCTTCAATATGACTGAAGCTCAGCATCACGAAGACAAATATTCTTACACTGGGCCAATAGGCAACACCATGATAGATGGAGGTTGTTAGCAATTACAGCTTGCTCAGCTCCACACTAAACACTCTTAACACCAGCACTCAGAAAATCAAAAGGTAAATTGCATTGAGAAAATCTGCTGTTAAGGACCTCTCCAGAGGGCAGAAGAACAACAATATCAGTCTAGAGACTAACAACATGTGCCTAATGCAGGCCATGGTCTTCGCAATTACTTGTTATGCTTCAGAGAGCTGCACGATGACTAAGGATAATAGAATGAAAATTGATATCTTTGAGATGTGGTGCTGGAGAAAAGTCTTGAACATACCCTGGACTACCAAGAAAACAAATAGGTCTTACTTGGAGAGGGTTAAATCAAGTCTCTCTTTCAAGGATAGGATTTTTTTTTATAAGTATATTTACAAAATTCAAGTACATTGTTTTCCTGAACAGATTCTTCCAATTTCCCTCTCACACACCCCTACCTATGAAATTGTATAACCCCATGATGAGTCTCCCCTTCCCGTGCACATCCTCATCCTTCAGCTTCCACCCCTCCTTGGATCTTTACACTCATCCTACAATAATGATTCTACACAATATTTGTCCTTGTGTGACTGAGTTATTTCACTCAGCATAATGCTCACCAGTCCCTCCCAAGTTAGGTAATAAATAAATAAATTTGACAATTTCCCTTTCAATCTCCATGAAAAAGGATTGGGATTGCTTTGAACATGTAGATTGCTTTTGGTAGGATTTTCATATTTATGATATTGAGTCTTCCTCTCCATAAACAGGAAACATTTTCCCACTTCTTTACTGTGTCTTGCATAAATACAGTAGTGTCCTTTTTTATAGGGCTTTTCTGTCTACAGTTAGATTCATTCACAATTATCCCAATTTGTGGTTGGTTATTATAACCGGTGTTGCTTTCTTGATTTCCTTCTCTGAATTTTCTTTGTTACAGTAGAGAAATCCTACTATTTTTGGATATTGATGTCATATCCTGCCACTCTACTAAATTGGTCTACTAGCTCTAACAGGTTTTTGTTTTTGTTGTTGTTTTGGGGTTTTCGGTGTATACTATCATATTATCTGAACATGTTGTTGTTGTTGTTATGTGCCGTCTAGTCGTTTGCAACTCATAGCGACCCTATGTACAACTGCCCTAAACCCTGCTCTATCTTGTGCCAATCGCATTGCCTCTGACACACCCATCCTGATTACCCCAGTCACCAAATCAATCCACCTCATAGAGGGTCTTCCCCTCCTGTGCTGTCCCTCCATGCTCCCAAGCATGATGTCCCTCTCCAAGGACCTGTCCCTCCTTACAACATGTCCAAAGTATGTCAGACGAAGCCCGAGAATCCTTGCCTCCAAGGAGTAGCCTGGTTTAACCCTCTCCAGTGACAGTTTAATCATCTCTTTGCCAATCTAGATGCCTTTTGTGTCCTTCTCTTGCCATATTGTCTGAGCAAGCACTTCCAATACACTATTGAATAGAAGTGGTGACAGTGGGTTTCCTTGTCTGGTCCCTGTTTGCAAAGAAAATGCTTTTAGTCTTTCTTCATTGGAAATAATGTTGGCTCATGGTTTTGTATATATACTTTTCACTGTGTTGAGGAAATTCTATTCTATTTCAACTTTGCTAAGTGTCTTAATCAGGAAGGGTGTTCTATTTTGTCCAATGCCTTTTCTCCATCAATTGCTAAGATCATATGGTTCCTTTTTACTTACTTTGTTAATATAGATAATTATGTTGATTGTTTTTCTTATGTTGAACCATCCTTGCATACCTGTTACAAATCCCAATTGATCATGGTGCATTTCTATTTTATTTGCTTTTGGATTCAATTGGCTAGGATCTTGTCAAGGATTTTTGCATCTACATTCATGAAAGATATTTGTCTGTAGTTTTCTTTCTTGATATTACCTTTGCCTGGTTTTGATATTAGAGTTATACTTGCAAGCTCTGTTTCACATAATTTGGGCATGTGGTTAGGGGAGACAGGTCCTTGGAGAAGGACATCATGCTTGGAAGGGTGGAGGGACAGTGCAGGAGAGGAAGACCTCAGATGAGATGCACTGATACAGTAACTGGGCAATGATGGTTGATATGTTGGAATTTGTGACACTGTCTCAGTACAGAGAAGGGGTCAGAGCTACTAAGGTCACTATGGATCTCAAGCAACTCAAGAGCATATAACAAAAAACATACTTTGATACATTTGAAAACATAGAGGAAATGGACAAATTCCTTGGAACTCATGCCCTTCTCAGATTGACACAGACAGATATAAAACATGTGAACCGACCCACGACAAAAGAAGAAATTGAACAGGTCATAAAAAGAATCCCTCATAGAAAAAGTTCTGAAGCTATCTGGTTTATACCAAACTTCTGGGGAAGATTTATCATCAATTCTACTTAAATTATTTTTTAAAATAGAAAAAGAAGTAACACTCCAGAGCCATTCTATGATGCAAGCATAACATTAATAATAAAACAAGGCAAAGATACTACCAAAAAAAAAAGCTATCGTCCAATATTTCTCATGACATAGATGCAGAATTTCCTAAAAAATATTAGCCAATAGAATACAAAAGCAAATAAAATAGAAATCCATAATGACCAAGTGGGATTCATAACAGGTATACAAGGATGGTTCAACATTAAAAAAGTCCACGTAATTTACCACTTTAAGAGAGCAAATAGCATGCAAGGCAGAGGTGAGGTAAGGAACTGCTTATGAGGTTTTCTGTCAGTTCCAACAA
>NW_006399904.1:4105132-4108850 GCF_000299155.1 Elephantulus edwardii | reverse complement strand
AAAAAGAGCAAATATCAAGAATCATATGACCCTAACAATTGATGCAAGGAAGGCATTTGACAAAAGTCAACACCTTTTCTTGATTAAGACACTAAGGAAAATTGGAGTAGAAGGGACTTTCCTCAATATAATGAAAAGTATATGTGCAAAAACAAGAGCCAATATCATTCTCAATGGAAGAAGACAAAAAGCATTTTCTTTGCAAACAGGAACCAGACAATGATATCCACTATCACCACTTCTACTCAATATTGCATTGGAAGTACTTGCTAGGGCAATAGGACAAATGAAGGAAATAAAAGGCATTCAGATTCAGAGATAATTAAACTCACAGTATATGCAGATGATAAGATAGTATACACAGAAAACCCCAAAGACTCAACAACAACAACAAAAAGACACACAGAAAAGTTAAAGCTAGTAGACCCTTTTAGTAGCATAGAAGGATAAAGAACAACATCCAAAAAACAGTGGGATTCCTCTACAGTAATAAAGAGAACACAGAGCAGAAAACCAAGAAAGCAATACCATTTACAATAACCAGCCACAAATTGAGATACTAGGAAAGAAACTAATCAGAGATACAAAAGACCTGTACAAAGAAAACTACCACACATTTTTTGTGAGACACAGTAAGAGACCTAAATAAATGGGAAAAAGTTCCCTGTTCATGGATAGGAAGACTAAATATTGTGAAAATGACAATCCTACCAAAATCAACTTACATGTTCAATGTAGTTTTAATCCAGATACCAAATTCATATTTTGAGGAGATTGAAAAGGAAATTTTTAGTTCATTTGAAAGGGAAAGAGACCTTGAATAAGCAAAGGTCTTATAAAAAAAAAATTAAACAGTAGGGCTCAATATCAACTACACAGTGGTAAAAACCAAAACAGTATGGTACTGGTTCAAGGATCAATGAAACAGAATTGAGAATTCAGAAATAGACCCAGCTATCTATGTTCAACTGATATCCAACAAGAAAATAAATCTTATCAAATGGGGAAATGACAACATCTTTAACAAATGGTGCTGGAAAAACTGAACTGCTAACTGTAGTAAGCTGAAATAGTTTCCACATCTACACCATACACAAAAATGAACTCAAGATGCTACAGAAACCAGGGAGAAAAGTTTAAAACCATAAAGTTTGTAAGTGATAAATTGGGATCAAGCTTTGAAGGCCTAGACTATGATATAAAGAGATTGTCAAATACAGCCAGAAATATGCAATCTGGAGAGGATATAATTTATGAGTGGGACATTGTAAAACTTTAATCTCTGTTGTAATAAAAAAAAAAAACCCTTTTTTTTTTCAACAGAGTGAAAATAAAACCTACCAACTGGGAACAAACATTTGGCAATAATATTTCAGACAAGGGTCTCTTAACAAAAGTTTACAGAATACTACTGGGTCGCCACAAGAAAAAAATCCCCCAAACATAACCAATTACAAAATTGACAAAAGACATGGAAAGACTTTTCACAAAGAAGACATTCATAGGGCCAACAGACATATGAAAAAAATATTCAAAATCACTGGCAATAAGAGAGATGTACGTCAAAACCACCGTGAGATATCATCTCACCCCAGTCACAGTAGCGAAGTTTAGCAGGGCAGCAAGCAATAAATGTTGGAGAAGATGTAGAGAGGTGGTAACTCTTATGCACTTTTGGGAGGATTGTCAAATGGCACAACCACTTTGGAAGACTGATTGGAATTTCTTCAAAATGTTGAACGTAGAAACTCTATATGACCTAGCTATTCCACTACTAGGGATATGTTGCTGTTGTTGTTATGCGCTGTCGAGTCGCTTGCGACTCACAGCAACCCTATGTACAACAGCCCTAAACTCCGCTCTGTCCTGTGCCAATCGCACTGTCTCTGACACTCCCATCCCAATTATCCCAGTCACTGAATCAATCCACCTGATAGAGGGCCTTCCTCTCCTGCGCTGTCCCTCCACCCTCCCAAGCATGATGTCCCTCTCCAAGGACCGGTCTCTCCTCACAACATACCCCAAGAAAATTAGAACTGAGTTACAAACAGAGATCTGTACAGATATGAACAGAGTAATGCTCATACTAGTGTTATACACCACTGCAAGAGCATGGCAACAGCCCACATGTCCAACTACAACTAAATGGATTGAGTAATTGTGGTGAATTCACATAGTAGAATTCTATGGAGTAATCAGGAGCAACAATTATGGAAAATACTACATACCTTGAGAAAGACTGAAGAGTATTATGCTGAGTGAACTAACTCAGTCTCATAAGGACAAATATTACATAAGACCATTATTGTAAAAATAGATTAGCTAGTAAAGTATGTATGGGGACCTAAGGGGGAAAACGGTGGGAGCAGAGGTGTGAGGATGAATATGGGTGAAACCACAGGGTTTCACAGTTTGGTGGGTGGAGGGAGGACATAAAGGAAATGCGAAGGATCCTGCTGGGACCTAAAAGATCAGAAAATGATGGGCAAGGTTCAATTGTGACTGACTTTATGAAATATAATGGATATAATGGAAATATAATGGGAATGATTGTATGAAACACAATATGCATGAAGAATAGTGTAAAACACAATGTATATGAATTTTGTGAGCAAACCAATCTAAAAAAATAAAGGTAAAAAAAGTTGTATGTCTTTCAGAAGTTGTAAGCATAAATTATTTTGCTTATGAGATTATACCTTATAACCCAAAATTGGATGAGGATACAGTGAACCTTGATAAAAAATTGCTATACATTCTCCCACTCCTATAAAATTTTGCTTTAGTACCATTTACTGTAGATTCAAAGTGAAAATCAGGTCACTTTTATATAATTGAATCTGATATATTTTCATAAGCTATGAATGTTCATGAATGGGTTAATGGGAAAACAATATGGTTTGTAAACTTTCACACAAACCAAAAAATAAAAATATTCTCAGAAAACCTGAAAATATTAAAAATATAAAAAGGTTATTGATAAAATAAAATTAGTAAAGCAATCACATTTTACTATTGTTTTACTCTCACACAGTAAAATATGGACTACTTTAAGAGCTGATTTGTCTACATGAAAAACATAAAACTTGTATACTAGAAATTTAAGATAAAAATTATTGTATAAATAAATATGACAGACATCAAACAATTGGTGGTAAGATATGTAAAAATGAATGTTAAAAAATAAACCAATATTCAGAGGTAGTCCTGTGAATCATTTAGATTGGGGAGTTTATATAACTGCTATGAGAGATCTTCAGAGACTCAAGTGAGTTTTAAGACCTCAATCTCTATGATGAAATGAGAAATCTTTGTAATGGATGTGTGACAACTATTTATAAGCACAATATTGCATAGTATCCCATTTTCTCATACTTGTATTAAATAATAAGTAACTGACATAGTTGATAGAGTTCCTGTCTGCTTGCTATTTTTGAAATGACAGGTAAATTGAAATTTGAGTCCTTACTTCCAGAAAAGACTACGTAATAATAGTAATACTGACAGCTTTAGCAAATAAATATATTGTTGTTGTTGGGTGCTGGTTGAGCCAGCCACAGGTCTTGTTGTTGTTGTTGTTGTTATGTGCCTTCAAGTCCCTTGCGACTCATAGCAACCATATGCACAACAGCCCTATCCTCTGCTCTATTCTGTGCCAATCGCACTGTCTCTGACACTCGCATCCCGATTATCCCAGTCACTGAATCAATCCACCTCA
>NW_006399904.1:4103571-4104927 GCF_000299155.1 Elephantulus edwardii | reverse complement strand
AGTCCATGGTACCCTCAATACTCTTCTCCAGCACCACAGCTCAAAGGCATCAATTGTCCTTCTATCCTCCTTAGTCATTGTCCAACTCTCTGATGTATAAAGTGATACCAAAGACTATGGCCTATATCAGATGCACCTTAGTCTCCAGAGAGACACCGTTGCTCTTCAGTACTTTGGAGAGGTCCCTTTCTTTGTGACCTTATAAACAACAGATCTGAATCTTGCCCTATCCTGTGCAATCCTCATGATCTCTGATATGCTTGAACACATTGTTACAGTCTGTGTGTAAATACATCTTGTGACGTTCCTCCTCTCTTTCTATGAACATCCATCTTCCCCAGCACGTTGTGGTGTTGTGTTCTGTTGAGTCATAACTGACTCATAGCTCACTCTCTAGAGGGTTTTCATTGCACATCCTTCTATCTTAATTTCAGGAAAGGAAGCTCCGGTGTCCTAGTGGTGAGGAATTGCACTGTCAAAGCAAAGGTACTCAGTCTGAATTCATTAGCTACTCCACCAGAGAAAGATGAGCTATCGCCTCCAGTGTGGTTTATTGCCTCTGAAAACCTGTTGCTGGAGGTTCAGCTATTGGTTGATTCCCACTCTGAGGTACATAACAATACTATGTTGGGAATGATTCCAGTTTGTTACTCATAGGTATCACATGTTTGCTCATATGAATATGAGCCATGTTACATTTAAATGGCACCTAATCATGACTGAAAGAAACAGAAGCATCTATGGAAGTTAGTAAATGATAGAACTGAATTTAAAGCACAGATTTATTTTTAATCATTACTTCATACATAGTTAAGAAAGTCATAGAAAAATACCACGTTGAAGCCAGATATTTGTACAGAGTGCTTCCCCATGATTCTGGATGCTGCAGAATGTGCTAGTTGAAAATATCAGAAAACTGAAGTTTTTAAGGTGCAGGACCCACATACCATATGGATGACATCTTGGAATCATATTCTATAAGAAGTAAAGGGCATTTAAGACCATTGAATGATTTCTGAGACTTGTCTTAAAATTTCTTTTCCATTAAGATTAATAGATCAGGGGAGATTTTTTTCAGGTTTGTTGTAATTATTAGGTGCTGTTGAGTAGACTACAACTTAACAATTCTTTTTTACTGTTATTAATTTCAATAAAAATTTACAGAGACTTTGGATTTCCATTTTCTCATTGTTGAACTTTTCTCCCTGTCCCGTCCTCCAACCCCCTCCAGTATACTCTTCTCTTTGAAAAGAAAAGGAAAAATTATGTCATTGTTTCACAATCTCTCCGCCCAGGTCCACTCCACTATGCAGCCTTTGTTCTGGACTCCTGTCATAACAAAAATACCTAATCACA
>NW_006399904.1:4098450-4101836 GCF_000299155.1 Elephantulus edwardii | reverse complement strand
CAGTTAACTGCTCTGAGATTGCCATTCTTCTCAGTGCTAGCATTGTTCAGGAGACCTTATCTTGGTTAAGTCAATTCTAATTAATGGAAAATCATTAGTATCAGGGTAGACTTGTACTGCATAGGGCTTTCAATACTGATTTTTAGAAATAGATCACCAAGACTTTATTTTGAGGCACTTCTGAGTGTACTTTCAAATACTTTCTGGATGTCTTTCAGATAGAAATTACACTTGTTAGCTTAAAAGTTAGTATTTGTGGCCATTACACTAATTCCTTCTGCTTTACAGCTCCCTTTCCTGCAGATACATGGTATGACAAATCATCAACAAATGCAGGACAAGGATAAGACAAAGATTGCTTCCCACACTGGGAAATAAGATTTTTGGGTGACTGTAGCAAGACCCAGATGTGAGTGAGACTCTATTGATGGTGGTGGAGAGATTGTAGAATTGCTATGGAGAAACTGTGGAAAGATGTTACTAGAGGAGCCATGAGATAAAAGCCACAATTTAAGGTTTTGCTGCTCTTCACAGATGATTGAAGGAGAAGGTGACTTCTAACTGCTCTGAGGCAAACCTTGCTAAAAGGCTTAGATTTTACTGATAAACTAAAACCAGGACTTTTAATGGGTTAAAGAATTAAAGAATTATGTTTTACTGTCAATATGGCTTGGACTGCTGGACTAAGCCTGAACTTACATTGTGAGATATTCTTTGTCTTTCCAACCCTCCAACATATTTCCCTAATAAACCTCACTGTTAGTATCACAACTCTAAGTAAAGTCTGTGAGTTAAAAACAAATATCAAATCTGCTAATTTGTGGAAATAGGTACAGGAGGATGGGAGGCGGTGTGTCTGATTTAGCAGCTACCTGTTTGCTACTATGGATGTTATTGATGGGGATAGTTCACCTTATGAAGCAGATAGAAGTCAGACTTGACCATCCTTGTGGTATATCTACTCCTTTTGCAGCAACTGAGCACAGTAATCATTTACAACACTCATAAATTTTAGGTTTCACGTAATAAGATTGTGTGGCTTCCTGATACTTTAACTTGATAGAAAAATACATTTTAGAAGTAAAAGAGAAATATACATTTCTTAGATTACAATTTTGACAAGAAATGGATTTTTTATCACCTGACAGATACAGTCATTAATTATTGAATTAAATCCTCAATTTCATAGCAGATAATTTCTGATTATATTCATTACATAGTGCCTTAAAATACTATTCCAATAGAATATTTATTACCTAGATTAACAGGCTGGCTAGGATTCAAGTGGCGAAGTATTCTGAATCAGCCTGATTCTATAGAGGATTTGATTTCTAGTTCTGGTGAGACTTAGGAGCAAAGTTTACTAATCTTTGGATGTGAGTTGATTGTATTCAGTCTCTTATTTAAAAAAGGCATTTGGTAACCAATGGGCTAGAATCCAAGTGGGGAAGTATTCTGAAACAGCATGAGTCTACAGAGGTTTGTTTTCTGGTTCTGGTGAGAGTTAGGGGGAAAGTTTACTAGGGTTTAGATATAAATTGATTTTACTCAGCCTATGGCCCTCAAGCAAGGTTTTAATTTTTTGTGGTCCAGCATTCTTCTAAGTGGTATAGCACTAGTCTGCCCATTTGCTGTACAGAGGTAACTCTTGGTTGCTGTGATGCTAAACACTGTGACACTGATGTGTCTAATGCGATAATGATTACCCATGGTGGACAGTGTTTGGTGGAGCTCCCCGATTAAAACAAGCTTGGAAGCTGGAGTGACATCCACTTCCAATATAGCTTGCCTATGGAAATTCTATGAACTTGGAGAAAGAATGAAAGTTATACAAGTGTTCAGGTCTTTCATTCATAGGGTTGCTATGAGTCATCTACGACTCAACAGCACTTAACAACACCACCACCACAATAGGTTAGTAAAAGCCAGACTTTCACCTGTTTTTGACATAATAGATATGATGTGTATTCATTTCAGCTGTCTATGGAATCAGGTACTTAGGAATAAAAGTAGGTAAGAGACAAATAGTACAATTCTCAGAAAGGGTTTTATTAATCAATTCTTCTCATTCATATTTGGCTGATGTTGCAATCCGCAACCCTTTACACAATGCCTGGAAGAAATGAACATAAAGATACGAACACACACCGAAGACAAGACAGGACTGCCACAAAGAAAAACGCACTCACACAGGAGGAGAAGCAGCAGCCTCGTGGGTCTGCATTTATTGGAGTTTTATAGGGGTCTCAGCAATTATCTCATTTTTTCATAGAATCATAATAAGCAGTGATCTCATATCTCAGTTTTCATAGAATCATTAAAGATAAGTACAGAAACAGTAGAACAAGGGAAGACACACACTCTGTTCCTTATGATAGATGATGGGCTTCACATGAAAGGGGTTAGGAGACCGAAACGAGTTAAGGTATATAGAATTCCAACTGTGTCCCTTTGGGATTTCAGCACAGATTCTTACCACAAGGCTACCAGAGCTCACTTATGCTATATTTACAAACTCTTATTTGCCAAGGTGTTGTTATGTGCCATCATGTAATTTATGACTCATACAAACCCTATGTACAATAGCACTGAACCCTGAGACAACTTCATTTTCTCTGACACATCTACCCCTATTCCCCAGTCACTGAGTCAATTCATATCAACTAGTGTTTTCCTCTTTTGTGCTGTCCCTTCATCCTTCCAAGCATGATGTCATTCTCCAAGGACTGATCCCTCCTTTCAACGTGCCCAAAGTATGTCAACATCAGAATCCTTGCCTCTAAGGAGCAACCTGGTTTCACTCTCTCTAGGCTTAAACTGTTTTTTCTCTTTGTAGTTCCAGCACCACGACTCAAAGGCATGAATTTTTCTTATATCATCCTTTGTCATTATCCAGCTTTTAGATGCATAACAAGTAATTTTGAAGGCCAAGGCCTGGATCAGGTGCACTTTGGTCTCCAGAATGATTTTATTGCTCTTCAGTGCTCTAGAGAGGTCCTTGACAGCAGATTTTCCCCAATGCAATTAATCTTTTGGTTTTCTGGCTGTGGGTACCAAGAGTGTTGATTGTGGAGCCAAGCAAGTGAAAAATTTAACAATCTCAATTTCTTCACCATCTATTATGATGCTTCCAATCAGCCCAGTGGTGAGAATCTATATTTTCTTAATGTTGAGCTTCAATTTATATTGAAGGCTGCAGTCCTTTACCCTCGGGTACCCTCAGGTTCTCCTCAGTTTTGACAAGCAAGATTGTATCATTTGCATAACTCAAGTTGTTGACAATACATTTAAATATATTTTAGTTTAATTTCAAGCCTTTGCATCAGAAAATCTTATGGAGTTTATCTTCTAGATGTTAGGCTACACATAGCAAATTGCTAAAGACA
>NW_006399904.1:4079365-4098205 GCF_000299155.1 Elephantulus edwardii | reverse complement strand
TTTTTTTCTTTAGACACATTCTCTATTAGATGATGCATCAAGTCTTTTTAATCAGTAAATTATTTTAAAACATCAAACATGTACATTTATGTCAAATTCATTGCCTTTGGCTAAATATTTCTCAGTATAACTTCATATGTTACAGTCTAGAACAGTTCCATAAAGTTCTTGGTTGTCATCTCAATTGAAGCAAGTCACCAGGTCTTTCCATCTTGATAATACATGGGTTGAAACTGCTAACATTTCTGTTAGTTTAAGTTAGTGGTTAAGAGCAAACATTACATTCTCCATTAAAATTTTACCAACCAAAAATATACCCGAATTTCTATATCTAACTTGTGTCATTTGTACTTGGATGATATATTTTTTATATAACGTCCCTCACCCATGAACACATATTTTCTAGTTTAGAAAATGTGCCTGTAAAAACTGAGTTGCTAAAATGAACCATTAGGATTCTTCTTTCTTTTTTAGATGCTTTCCACTCTAAATGTCTTTGAACAATATTAGTGTTTCAGCCACCAAAAGATATCTCAAAACTGAATTTTCTTTCTAACACATTAGAGGTTCAAAACTTCCTTAAGTTTAAGAAATTTTTGCAAAATACAGAGCATATTTCAGTAGCCACAAGGATAAAACACAAAATACAGCCATTCTCATCATGATTGCTATTATTTTATTTTATTTTATTATTTATTTCTTGTGCACTTTCAATTTGCATAATATAGAGAAAAATAATTGACAAGAACACATTCAATTGATACTTGTTTCTCTAATTTTCTCTTATTTGTTATCATTTATTTAAATGTTGTAGAATCATTCACTTCATATTACCTAAATAACTAGCTTTCAAATAGGTTGTAAGCAATTATCAGCAAGTAAAACAACACAAAATATTGACATTTACAACATGTATACTGTTCCTGGAGGAATTATAAATCATGATTTAGATGATGTTAGTGTTCTGCCTTCATTACTTATATGTCATTTATAATAACTGGTTTAAATCTCTGTCTCTGCTGGTTATAATTGGTTTCAAACAGCTTGTGCTGTTGCGTATTCTCAAACTGTATTGTTAATGAAAAGGTTTAGGGTATTAAATATTAGTCAACCTAGGATGTATCTTGGACTTTGCGGTTTAAGATTATAAAAACAGATAAAGTTATTCATAACTTGGGGGGGAACTTAGACAAATATCTTAGCATAAATTGAGGTGTTGTTTATGGTTTACAAATATATGATTTAACTACCATTAGGACTTTGATAGACTTTTCCCTCTAAGGTATTAAAAACTTAGAAAATGGGTAAAGTAAAATCAATTTTCTAATGTAGAAGATTTTCTCAAATATATTTTTTTTGTAATAGCTTTGAAAAAACTTTGCCTAGTTTCGGGAATTAGAACATACATCAAATTCACTTTTAAAGGTAATAGTGTGCAAAATTTTAAAACACTTATTTGTTCTTGAGAGAGAAAAATAGAAAAAATTATTTTTATATCACTATAATGGGGTCACTTTCATAGTTAAAAAAAGGCCATTTCTAGATCCATCTTGTGAGTGACAAGATAATATCCATATACACACAAGGAAGACCGGTTAATACTGTTATCATTCAAATTGATATGCCAGCAACCAGAGCCAAAGAGGAGAGAGAAAACAGGTGATTTCTATCAACTGTTGCAGTCAGAAATTGATCAAACATGTAACCAAGATGCATTAATAATAATATGTGACTGGAATGCAAAAGTTGGTAACCAGGAAGAAGAATCAGTCAGAAAATACGGACTTGGTGACAGAAATGAGAGTGACAGAATTCTGTACAATCAATAATTTATTCAAAGAAAATACCTTTTATAAGAAACATGAACATAGGTTATACACATGAATTTCACGGATGCACAGGAATCAGACTGATTACATCTGTAGAAGGAAAGCTTGAAGAAGTTCACTATCAGCAGTGAAAACTAGTCCAGATGCTCAATGTGGAAAAGACTATCAATTGATCATATGTAAATTCAAATAAATATGATTAATTTAATCTAAAGATGATTAAATCTTATCAGAATTCTATCTTGAATCTATCCCCCATTAATTTAAAAACCAACTAAGAAATAGGTTTGAGGCCAGATGAGCTGTGGGAAGATATCAAGAATATAATTCATTAAGAATGCAAAAAGTCATTACAAAGGAAAAAGAAGAAAAAGACCAAAATGGATGTTAGAAGAGACTCTGAATATTGCACTAGAGACCCGAGAAGCCAAACAAAAGGAAGAAATCAAGAAGACGCAGAATAGAAGATTTTAAAGGGCAACTCTAGAAGACAAGGCAAAATATTATGATAAAAATGTGCAAGAAGCTGGAGTCAGAATATCAAAAGGACTAAAATCGCTCAACATTTCTTAAACTGAAGGAACCAAAGAGAAAATTAAAACTGTGAATTCCAACCCTTAAGGATACTATGACAGAACAGTGAATGATTGAGGAAATAGTAAAAGAAGAAGTATACAGACTAATTGTACCAAAAAGAGTTGGCTAACACGGAAGAATTTCAAGAAACAACAAATGATCAAGAGACAATGGTAATGAAGGAGGAAGTTCAAGCTGCTCTGAAGAACTTGGCATAAAAATAAAGCCCCAGGAATTGATGGGATACCAATTGACATATTTCAACAGGTGTTGCCCTGCATTTGCTACCCAAGTTGTGCCAAGAAATCTGGAGGACAACTACTTGGCCAACTGCCTTGTAGAGATCCATATTTATTCCCTTAAAAAAAAAAGGTAGCCTGACAGAGTGTGGAAATTATCAAACAATATCACTAATTTCACACACTAGCAAAATCCTGCTGAAGATTATACAGATCTGACTAGAACCATACATTGACAGAGAACTACCAGAAGTACAAGTTGTGTTTAGAAGAGGTCGTGGCACTGGAGACATTATTGTCAATGTCAGATTGATCATGGCAGAAAGCAGAATACCGGAGAAAGTCTATCTGTGTTTTACTAATTATGCAAAGGCACTTGACTATGTAGACCACAATTGGGACTAACCTTGAGCAAAAGGAGAATCCCAGAACACTTGATTGTGCTTATGCAAAACCTATACTTGGACCAGGAGACAGTCCTCAGAACAGAGCAAAGAAACACTGCATACTTCAAAATCAGGAAAGGAGTGTATCAAGGATGCAGCCTGTTCCCATACCTTTTCAATCAGTATGCAGAACAGATTACTGGGGAAACAGGGCTTTATAAGGTGGAATGTGCCATCAAAATTGGAGGAAGAATCATCAACAAGCTACGATATGCAGTTGAAACAACCTTGCTTCTGAAACAGAAGAAGACCTGAAGTTCTTGCTGTAGAAAGTCACGGACTGGAGTCTTCAACATGGAATGAAGTTCAAGATCAAGAAGACAAAGATTTTCACCACTGGGCCAATTGACAGCATCATGAGAGATGGAGAAGAGATGGAGGTTGTTAGTAATTATAGTTTGCTTGGCTCTACAATTAACATTCTTAACACCAGCAGTCAGGAAATAAAAAAACGAATTGCATCAGAAAAATCTGCTGTCAGGGACCTCTCCAAAGTGCTTAAAAGCAACAATATCAGTGTCGAGACTAAGGTGAGCCTAGTCTAAGCCATGGTTTTTACAATTATTTTCTATTAATCAGAGACCTGGAAAATGACATAGGAAGGAGAATCAATGCCTTGAAGTTGTGGTGCTGGAGAACAGTCTTGAACAAACCATGGACTGTCAAGAAAAAAAATAAGTTTGACTTTGAGAGGGTGAAACCAAGATTCTCCTTGAAGACAAGAATTTTGAAGCTTCGTCTCACATATTTTGGTCATGTGGCCAAGAGAAACTGGTCCTTGGAAAAAGATATCAAGCTCAGTAGAGTGAAAGGATAATGCAGGAGTGGAAGATCACAGATGAGATGGATTGATAGACTAACTGGGACAAAGAGGGATTAGAGTGTTTTGAATTTGTGAGACTGGTTTAGGACAAGGAAATGTTCAGAGCTGCTGTATATAGAGTTGCTATAGGTTGCAGGTAACGCAACAGCATGCAACAACAGCAGCAACATATAAGATGTACTTATAATTATTATTAGTTTTGTTCAGTTCTAATGACTATTTCTTTAAATGCACAGGAAAAACAAAATGTATGATTATTAAATATAATTCAGACAATAAGTGTTTCCATTTTAGTCAAATATACGACATATTCCATGAAACAGGACATTATGTGATTTGGACTTTGCAATTGTGCTTAAATTTCAAGGAAAAGCGTTCACTGATTTTCCACCTTCATTGTGTTTAATACCTTTTGCTTCCCTTCCCTATCAACACTTATCCTTTGCTTATCTGTTGCTTCCACAAGTTTGGTTTTATTGTGTTAGTTTTGGAGACATGATGCACTTCAAAGTAATAGTTTAGGAAGAAAATGAGACAGTGCTACAACTTGTAAAAGATGTGTTACTCAAGACTGGATATTATTGCCTATGAAGTGAAGCATACACTGCTACACAGTAAACTTTGCAAGTAGGTAACAATACCATTAGAAATAACATACAAAGGAACAGTAAGAACATAAGACAGTAATGTGGGTATTTATTATCACTATCATGACACATTATTATAGTTTTTATGTGTATTCTATGCCTACTACCACAGAAACTCTGTACAAGAGAAGACATGAAATTACTTCCTAGTGTGCAGGAAGCAGTTGTGTTTACTACATTTCTATATTTTGTTCTATAATGAGGATTTCTGAGCTCTTCTGTAACTCTGTAAGATCATAGGCATATATTTAAGTAGAGCATTGCTATTGGACCTGATAGCTATATTTGCTTGGATGATTTATGAAAGTATTCACACTTGCCCTGGCTGCTAACTTGTGTTAAGAGGCAGTAAATCTCAAGGAAAGAGATTGTCCATCTTTCTCCCTCAGAGCAGCTGATGGTTTTGAAAGGATTACCTTTGAATTGGCAGCATAGCTCCTTATCAATACACCACAGAGCTCCCTTTATGCTTCATAGAATATCTTTTCAGAGTCATATGTGATTTTCTCACATGCCTTCAAAACACATCAATTTGGAAGAAAATAAATATTTACAGTTGCACAAAAAAGAATATTTGAAAAAAATTCAGTACCTGCCCATGGCTCCAATGATCAAGATAAAAAAATAAAACATCTCACCTCTCTTTATTTCAATTTCATTCATTCTATTTATACTAAAAAGTCTTCAGAGGAGATTGTTGTTTTTTGTTTTGTTTTGTTTTGTTTTCACTAGCTATGCACCGAAAGCAGGACAATGACAAAGGATGACAGAAGAATAATCGAAGCCTTTGAACAGTGGTGTTGGAGAAGATTGCTAAAGATCCTTTGGGGTGTCCTAAAACAGACATGTCTTGGAGAAAAAGTGCAGCCAAAATGCCCTTACAAGGCACAGATGATGAAACTGCCTCACATCTTTAAGCATATTGCTAGGAGAGGTTATTCTTTGGAGTGGAGAATATTTGGGAAGGTGGACAGGCAGCAAAAGAGAAGAAGACATTTGATCAGGTGGGTTGACAAATGGTTAGACCCACAAGCTTGAAGATGTCAGAGATTGTGAGGACAGCAGAAAATAGGACAGTGTTCAGATAAGTTATTCATAGATTCACTCTGAGTCAGACTCAACAATATCTAATAACACCAACATTTACACTAAAAAATGAGTAGAATATGATTTTTAAACTTCTGTATTAGAAAATGAATCTTATTTATCTTTAAGGTTCTTTCAAAGACACAAACCACTCCATGGCAGGTATTGGGAATTCAAATGATCCTCTAAATGAATGAAATGAAATCAGAAAGACCTAATTTAATATTTACTACGTATCATTTGTATTGATATAGGCTTTTTATTAAATATACATAACACAGTTTTGCATGATAAGAAGGAAGACACCTGTTAGTGTACGAATTTTTTAACATGTGATATCCCAAAAGCGTATTGCAAATGACATATCCTATGAGCACTGGTGCTTAGTATTATCTGTCAGACCGTTGGCCAAAACAATGGCAGTCTGAAGCCACCAGCTGCACCATTTGGGAAAAAAAATCTTTTTTTCCATAAAGATTTACAGCCTTTTGAAGCTGATGAAGATTCCTTACAAATAGGTGTCAAGTCAATTCAATATTAGTGGTTTCTTTTGTTGTAGACATTAATATTTTGCTGTCCTTTCTTTATGGTGTTAAAAAAAACACAAAGCAAAACTTTTTTTCTTAATATTTTAAACAGAAATAGAATATTACATTCCTGAGAGCCATTTGCTCTTTTCTCATTCTTAGACTTAAAAGACCATAGTGAAACAGTATCTGGTTTTTTATTTATTTTGAAGCAAGGCAAATAAAGCTATTTGGTACCATACTCCCCCTCCTGGCTGAGTTCCATATTACAGACTGACGTCTATTTTTTTTTTTGGTCATGATTTTTAAATCTTCAGCTTTAAGCTATCTAATTAACAAAAGCTACTAGATAATATCATATTAATTATATTATATTCATTATATTATCTATATCATTTTCTTCTCATACCTTGTTTATTTTCTAGTTTTTCTTTCATTTAAAATTTTTACTTTTAGTTCAAACAAACCAATATTCAAAGAACATAATGTTAGAAATTGTGGAATATATGATTATAAACTTAACATTAACAAGTCATTATTATTTTTAATTTTATAACTACATTCTGTATATGTAAGAAAATGCATATTGATGTGCACAGGATAAAAGGCACGATATCTGAAATTCATTTTATGGTACATTATGAAGAACATTAAACTGGATGCAAAATAAAAGTAACTAAATCTTGAAAAATAATTTATTCTGAGTAATACATAGAGAAAACTAAACTCATTACCACTGAGATCCATATAAGTAATAACTACACTTATATAATAACTAGGGAATCCAATGTTGTAAATATTTATGGAATCTGGTTGCCAGTCTTTCCCCCCTAGAACACTAGTGGGTTTAATCAGTGCTTTCAGCTAACAGATGTTCATTTAACCATTGTGTGAACAGGATGACTTACTACAGCTATTCTCCCTACCTTGGATACACTTGATTTATTTTTTTAGTTTATTATTTTATGTTTAAGTTTAAAAATATTCTTCATTGTGATCATTAGAAAGTTTCAATAAAGTATTCCTAATCAGAACCTCAACAAGATGAAGGACACAGTGGCTGCAGCAACAGTTTCAAGAGTGTCAGAGATGCCGATGTTGGCACAGGAGAGACTAGCATTCAGGTCTTTCGTTCCTAGGGTGACTGTGAGCCATACTCAACTCAGTATCTAACAACAATAGTAATCAGATATAAAATGTGTAGATGTAATTTAACATTAGTGAAGGCGTGACTATAAAGAGATCAACAGCAGAAGTCCGATGAAAATTTGAGGGTAATTTAGTTAATTCAATAGTTATAAAACACCTTGATTGCCAACCATGTATTCAATCTCTGTTCACAAGTACAGGGTAAAGTTCACCAAAAATACAAGAAAGCTGTCTGAGAAAAATATATGAGCAAAAAGAACATGTGTGACTTGGTTCACTATAGAAAAGCCTACTGAAGAGAGGAACTTGACACTAGTAGAATGCCACTGAAAGCAGCTTCAGGGCCAGGCTACTACCACTGTGCTCTTCAAGTTAATTGTAACCCAGCCTACAATACTTGGATGACTAAGGAGTCACAGCTGTTTTTTTTTTGTTGTTGTTGTTGTTTTTAAATATGAACTTTGATAAATGTCTATAGCGGTAGAGGGGCTTTAGGCCTTTTGTTCCTAGGGCCGTTATGAGTCGTGCTCAACTAGAAAGCAATCAACAACAGTGTTCATATTAAGTATTATAGACTCTAAGTGTTTCATATCATATACTTTTATTTTTTTCTACTAGAGACTGAAATTTTTTGTTTTGTGGCTATTTTATTTCTTTTTGAATTTCTAATTTTTTTTAAATTTTATTTTTCTTTTTAAATTTCCTTTCTTTTTCTTTTCTCTTATTGTTGCACATTTTCCTCCTTTCACAACCTCTGGAGATTTCCTGACTCCGAGTTTGTACTCTAAACTTCTAAGGACTAGGACTAAGCCACCAGAGCTCACATATTATATGTAAGTATAGCATATCTCCATGAACTCTGCTGGTCTAATGGTAAGAAGTGGCACTGAAAACCAAAGGCAGGCAATTCCAGTCTACCACCTGCTCTGTGAAGGAAACAAAAATCTCCACCTGTGCAAGATACAGCCTCTGAAAATTCACAGCTATGAGACGGTTTTGATTCTACCACACATAACAGCGTCATTATTGTTGTATGCCAGTTAGTCAAGTACGACTCATAGAGAACCTATAAACAACAGATCTGAAAACTGACCTATCCTATGCCATCTTCATCATCTCTGACATCCTTGGGACCATTGCTGCCTTCACTGTTCAATCCATTTTGTTGAGGGTCTTCAAATCTTTCAGGAATAGTCTCTCCTAGCAACATGTACAAAGTGTGCAAAATGAACAAGGAATACTCTCACCTAACGTGTTTCTAGTATGAGAGACAAAGCTTTGTCATCCTTGCCTCCAAGGAGCATACCGCCTGCACTTTTCCCAAGACATATCTGTTTGTTTTTTGGCAGTTAATTAGATATCCGGTACTCTTCTGCAATACCAAAACTGAAAGGCATCAATTCTTCTGTTACTCATTGTTCAGCTCTCAGATGCATGCCAAGTGATTGAAAAGACCACGGCCTGAAACAAACATAATTTAGTCTTCAAACTAACATCTAATAAAAAACTAATATCTACTAAAAACAAATAATATATATTTAAAAGTACATGACTTATAAAATGTATTTTAAAATATTTCTAAAATTTCTAGCAAATACTGCTGTCATTACTGGTAGTCTCAGTGTTTTGTAAAATAATATGTTGGTGTTGGAGACTTTTACTACCTCTTCAAACTGTGCTGAGAATATCATTCAAAAACCTGGACTGTATAATAAAGAATGTGGCATCAAGATTGGAGGATGACTCATTAACAATCTGGATTATGATGAGGCAGTGTTAGCCTACAAGTTGACCTTTTTTAGCTGTTACAAGTTAGCCCACCCTGGTCTCCAAGTACCTTAACTCCAGACACATGATCTGGAAAATCATCAACAGCTATGGGACTGAGATAAGAAAGACAGTACTTCACACACTGAGTGGCAAAACTTGAGGGAGACTGGAGCAAGACCCTGGTGAGAGGGAGACCCTGGTAGCAAGATGCTGGTGACGGTGATGGAGAGACTGTGGCAAGGTGAAAGCAAAGGAGTCATGATAAAAGACATAGTTAAAGGATATTGCTGTTCTTGCCTTTGATGATGGAAGGAGAAGCTGATTACTGAACTGAGAGGAGTCCTGATAAGGCCACAGTTTAAGGATACTGCTGTTCTGACCTTTAATGACAGTAAGAGAAGATGAATACTGAATTGAAATCAGAGCCGAGACTAATTGAAGAAGTATGCCTTGGGACTACTGGGCTTGTATTGTGGGATATTCTTTGACTCTCTCACTCTCCAACTTAGTTCACTACAAATCCTTTCTCAATACCACAACTATAAGTCTGTGAATAAGTAACAAATAAATGAAACCCTTACTGCTGTTGTGGCTCTATAGACATAATGGGGTTAGACTAAGGGCTCATTATCTGCTTTCTGCTCTTGGGTGGTGAGAGGCTGTGCTAGTCTCACTTCCTCTGGTCCTTTCAGAGAGACACTTAAGGCCCTGCGTCTCCATATCCCATTTTCTGCTCTGTTGGCAGATGATAACACAACCTTATTTGCTTAAAATAAAAAAAAAAAATAATAAAAGACTTGAAAACCTCACTGCAAAAGATCAAAGACTATAGCCTTCAATATTGATTATATATTAACATTATTGTTGTTGCTGTTATGTGCCATCAAGTCGCTTGATATTAATATTAAGGAAACAAAAATTCTCACTGACCAGTCGGCAACATTATGACAAATGTGGGGAAAAATGGAAATTGTCAATGATTTAATATTTCTTGGATTCATGGTCAATTGTCATAGCACTATCAGTCAATAAATGAAAGTATTTGTTGCATTAGGAAAATCTACTGTCAAGGACACCTCTCCAGTATTGAAGATCAATGATTCCAAGACTAACCAATTGGTAGTATTTTCAGTTGCTTCTTATGCATCTGAAAGTTAGACAGTGAATAAGTGTTACAAAAGAAGAATTGATACCTTTGAAAAATACTGTTGGAAAAGAATGTGGAACATCCCATGAACTTCCAGAAACACAAAAAAAAAGTCTCTCTAGGAGGAAGTGCAATCAGGGTGTTCCGTAGAGGCAAGTATAATGAAACTTAGTCTCACATACTTTGGACATATTGTCAGGAGAAGTCAATCCTTAGAACAACACATCATGTGGGAGAAGGTCTAAAGTCAGAGAAAGAGAAGACCCTCAACAGGATGAGGTGACTATAACAATGGACACAAACATATCAAAGAGTCAGGAAGGACAACTTTGCTATCCAAACGATTGCTAGGAGTAGTTAATGCAAGAGAACCTAAGGACAATAACTACATATACATATGGAGAAAAAAGAGAGAGAGAGAGAGCACTCTGAGATATAGTCCATTAGTCCTTGTGCTGTTCATCAGAAGGTAACTTCTGCTATTATGGTGTATTATGTTATGCTCCTAATGATCAGAAATCCCATTCCCTTAGTTACTCCTGAAGCCTACCTGTTTAAAAGAGTCATCATTAATGGATGCTAGATTTAGTAATTTATAGATATGTCTTGAAATACAATATTGGGAGCCACAGGATAACATCCATACGCATACAAGGAAGTTCAGTGAATACCATTATAATTAGATATATGCACCAGAATGAGAACCAAAGAAGAGAAAATAGGAGATTTCTATCAATTTTTATAGTCAGAGAACAATCAAACATGCAATCAAGATGCATTAATAATAATAGGTAACTGGAATGCAAAAGTTGGGAAAAGAGAAGAAGGATCAATAGTTGGAAAACATGGACTCGGTGACAGAAATTAAGTTGGAGATAGAATGAGTAAATTTTGCACAATGACATATTCGTTGCAAATACAATTTGTAAGAAACATAAATGCAGGCTATACACATGGATTTCACCTGATGGTATGCATAGGAATCAGATTGATTACATCTGTGGAAAGAACCGCTGGAGAAGCTCAATATCAGCTGTGAAAACCAGGCGACGTGCTGATTGTGGAATGCAAGTTCAAGCTGAAGCTGAGGAAAATTAAATCAAATCAATAGGAACCAAAATATGACTTTGAGTCTATCTCACCTGAATTTCAGAACCATCTCAGGAATAGGTTTGTGGCCTTGAATGAAGACCAGCTGAGTTGTGGAAGGATATAAAGAGTATCATCCAAGAAGAATGCAAAAGGTCATTACAAAAAGATAGGAGGAAGAAACGACGCAAATAGATGTCAGTAGAGTTTCTGAATATTGCACTAGAGTGCTGAGAAGCCAAAGCAGAAGGAAGAATTCAAGAATTCAAGATATTAAAGATCTGAACAGAAGATTTCAAAAGGCAGTGTGAGAAGACAAAGTAAAATATTACAATGAAATGTGCAAGGAGTTGGAGTCAGAAAATCAAAAGGGCTGAACTCACTGAGCATTTCTTAAGCTCAAGGAACTGAAGAACAAATTCAAACCTCGAGTTGCTATACTTAAGGATGCTTTGGGCAGAATATTAAATGATCCAAGAAGTATTAAAAGAAGATGGAAAGAGTATACAGAGTCATCGTACAGAAAGGAACTGGCAGACACAGTAGAATCTCATAAAACAAGGTAAGAGCAAAAGCCTATGGTGATGATAGAAGAAGTTCAAGCTGCTTTGAAAGAATAGACAAAAAATAAAGCCCCAGGAATTTATGGTACACCAATTGACATATTTCAGTTAACAGATGCAGCCTTTGATTTGCTCACCAAGTTGTGTCAAAAAATCTGGAAGACAACCAGTTGGCCAACTGACTGAAGGATAGCTATATTTGTTCCCATTCCAAAGAAAGGTTATCCAAGTGTGGAAATTATTGAATAACATCACTGATATCACATCCAAGAAAGATTCTCTGAAGATTATCCCAAAACAATTGCAACAGCAAATCAACAGAGAACTGGCAGAAGTCCAGGCTGGGTTTAGAAGGGGTTGTGACATTAGAGATAATGTAGCTAATGTTAGATGGATCTTGGCTGAAAGCAGGGAATACCAGAAGAATGTCTATCTATGTTTCATTGATTATGCAAAGGCATATGACTGTGTGGATCACAACAAACTGTGGCTGACTCTGGGAAGAATGGGAATTCCAGAACGCTTCATCATGCTAATGTGAAACCTATACTTGGACCAGGAAGCAGTTGTCAGAACAGAGCAAGGAAACATTGCATAGTTCAAAATTGGGAAGGGTGTATGCCAGGGATATGTCCTATCTCCATACGTTTTCAACCTATATGCAGAACAGATTATCTGGGACGCTGAGCTGTATGAGGAGAAACGTGGCATCAGGATTGGTGGAAGATTCATCAACAATCTGCGTTATGTAGATGACACAACCCTGCTTGCTGAAACTGAGGAGGACCCGAAGCACTTGCTGCAGAAGGTTCAGGACTGCATCTTTCAATATGGATTGAGGCTCAATACCAAGAAGACAAAGATTCTCACCTCTGGGCCAATTGACATTATCAGGATGGATGGTGAAGAGATTGATATTGTTCACAGCTTTAGATTGCTTGGCTCCACAATTAATGCTCTTGGTGCCAGCAGCCAGAAAATTAAAAGATGAATTGCATTGGGAAATCTTCTGTTAGGGACTTCTCTAAAGTACTGACAAGCAATGGTATTACTCTGGAGCCTAAGGTGTGCCTGATCCAGGCCATGGTCTTTGAAATTACTTGCTATGTGTCAGAGAGCTGGAAAATGACTAGGAAGAATATAAAGAGAATATGATAAGCATTTCAGCTGTGGTGTTGGAGAAGAGTATTGACTACATGGACTGCTAAGAAAACAAACAGGTTCAACCTGGAGAGGGTTAAAAAAGGCTGCTCCTTGGAGACAAGAATTATGAAGCTTCATCTGACATACTTTGGACATGTTTCAAGGAGGGACCAATCCTTGGAGAAGGACGTCATGCTTGGGAGGGTGGAGGGACAGCACAGGAGAAGAAGACCCTCTATAAGGTGGATTTATTCGGTGACTGGGGTAATCTAGGTAGGTGTGTCAGAGATAGTGAGATTGGCACAGGATAGAGCAGGGTTTAGGGCTCTTGTACGTAGGGTCACTATGAGTTGCAGGTGACTCAATGGCACATAGCAACGAACACAACAACAGTTTTAGTTATCCAAGGACAATTATAAACAGTGTCTCTTCTTTAATAAGTAGGCGTATTAATATAGAAGCTACTTCTCAGGATAAAATAGTTGCACTTAAAAAAATGCCTTATATGTCTAAAAGCGTAACTATATATATGGTGCATAAAATATAATTAATGATATATTTGGAAAGATGTGAAGAGAAGTTTTAATTAGGTTATTTTAAGAACTTTTTTTATTAACAATGTTGGAATAGCACTTATTGCAACCTGGTACTTTATTTGTGAATAATATAATCAGGAAAGTGATAAATAAATATCTGGAGCAATAAAGTAAAGGATAACAAAATGTTTTCTTAAAAAAATGGTAAAGTTATGAGTAAAAATATTCATGTCAGGAGAATTGAATTAATAATTTGCTTTTCTTAACTCAGATTTTATGTTTGAAAGAAATGTGTCACCCTTTTACAAGCTTACAATAAGACCTAGATGATTCTTTTTTTAAGTCTTTCTTTTGATGTGGTTTAAAGTTTACAGAGCAATCTTGTTTTCCGTTCAACAATTCATATGTTTTGATTTGTAACATCGATTGCCATATCCACAATGTAGTAACTCTCTTCCCATTTCCTACCTGTTTATGATTTCATTCTTTCTTATTATTTTTTACTTTCTGAGATATATCACTAGGCAAGTATTTCCCATTGATCTCCTATCTCCTTTGCTTTAGAAATGTCTTGCTTTCCTGTGAGATTCACTTTTTAGGCCTTTTATCAGTGGATAGGATGGGGGTGTTGTGCCACAATCGCGAGTCCCCCAAAGGACATCAGGGAGCTATAATCGATGCAAGAACATGAGGGATTATATTACAAGCTCACGAGCAGGGGCTCTACACACACCCAGACATAGCGGCCACATGGCAGAGCCCCCAGCACTTGGAGACAAGGGTTTTTATTAGTGCTGGGAGTGGCAAAGACTGAGTGAGGGGCGGGAGATACAAGGGGATTGGGGAACTTGTGAGGTAAGATGGAGGCGGTGTATGGTGATTGGCTAATTTGTAAATGAGCGGACTCAATAAGCAGGGGCGTGAATATTTGGCATGTTATGATTGGAGTAAGGTTCATACAGGAGGAGTTAGAGTCACTTCTTTGTTCCTGAGGTCCTTTCAGGAAATGAACTCGAGACAAACAAGGGCAAAGGACTTAAGATGGCATCCAGATCAGAGATAATATATAATAAATCTTGACTCTTACAGGGAATGGTGTAGAGAAGGTGCCTGTTTGGGGTTTTTTTCAAGCTAACTATAGAAATATCCAGAAGTGTCTGGGCTGAGATAATAAATGTGAAACAATTAATGTAAATGATATTTCATGACAACTTGAAATTTTTAATGATGAAAGCACACATGTTCCTTTCATGTATTTAAAAATACAATCTTCAAGAAATTCTGTGTATGTGTGCATGTGGCAGAGGCGTGTGTGCTTGTGTGAATAAATGAGTTAGTTTAGAAAGGAACTACAAATTAATGAGACTAAATATTCCAATGAAATAGTTTGAATGTAAAACAATTTCTCCGGAGAGAAGTTTCTCATGATTATAGCTACTCCATTTCAAATGCACAGGCTAGTTTAATCATATCCTCTTTCAAAAGTGCTTGATTAAACTAACAAGGTAAGCAAAAGAGAAGATAACACCTTGTTTATTTCAATAAGAATTTTTTTTTCCTTAAAAAGAAAAAAGAAGCTTGCTTACTGAAGTCAGATTGGTGTTAAGAGAATGAAGTCTTCAGAAACTTTTTTCCTTTGATGTTCTCCAATTAAATGCTTATACCTGCTTAATCTTTTAATGTTGGTGAGATGAAGATTTGTCTGATCAACACAGGAAGGGGACTGCGAAGCAACATAAACTTCTAATGTCACATCACAACCCTTTGAGGATAGAAATGTCTCATAGGTAAGGAATTGGGATATTTCTGTGATAACTAGAAAATTAAGAGTAGTTGAGTTATTAACTCAAGTGTCACACTTGTTTGTGAACTAACCAAGAAGACAGGCATTTTAGTCAGAAGAAGGGCACTAGAAAAAGGATCGAAAAGGAAAAATAAGTGAGTGTAGGACAGTGATTAGAAGTTTAGATTCTGGGAAGGGACTGCCTGGTTAAAATCTCTAACTTTTACCAGCTGCCTTGGGCAAGTCTCATCATTGTTCTAAGCTCAGTGTCCTCTGTTAAAAAATGAAAGTAATATTACCTATAGGGAGCTTTGGTGGCCTAGTAGCAAGAAGCCGCACTGCAATTCCAGAGGTACATGGTTCAATGCCACCAGCCGCTTCAGGGGAGAAGGATAGCCAATCTCCTCCCATGCAATTAGGTGCCTTTGAAAACCCACTGGAGGGTCAGTTATGGTTTGTTCAGACTCTACTGACAAAGCAACAACAATACTACCTATGCCCTAAGGTTTTGCAAGGATTAAAAGAATCAATGTATGCAAAGTGTTTAGAAGTATTTCACATCTTAAGTACCTAATAGTTGCTAAAATCTTTGTTAATGAAGAAGTCCCTGAAGCAAGTACTGAACTGTCTGACATTATAATATGTGAATGCTGACAACTGTACTCTTTTTACCCTCTTAGGAGCTCAAGTGAGTATAGCAGAACATGCTGTCTCCCTAACTAAAAAGCCACAATTACCATGCAGCTTGGATCCAACAACAACGCTGAAGGAGAAAAATGAGCAATCTCCTCTGGATACGATTTACAGAGTACAAAACCCAAAAGAAGGTTAAAATGAGGTGGAATCCATTCCATAATAGTGTGCTTTTTATATTCTAAACACAATTATTCATTTGGTTTTTGCCCTATACTCATCTACTTTCACTCAATGAAATCTTGAACTTTTCAGGAAAAAAAGATTTCAGTAAAAAATTAGAAAACAAGCAGATAAAACCACCAAAATATGTTATCATTTATTGTATTTGTAAATCTTGGCATTATCTTCTATTACAGCTATAAAAGGAACAAAGTATAAAATATCTTTCGTTTCCAATTTACAAATATAGATGGATCTTTTGTTGTCAAGCAAAAAAGAAAGTTAAAAGATAAAAGAAAAATAAGAACAAGAAAGTAAAGAAATAATGAAAATAAATTTTTCCTTGCCTGGATTCTAATTGCTAACCTTAGAACCAAAACATGTTAAAAATTGACTTCAAAAGCAAAGCAATCATGTGCAGTGACAAGAAATCACATCAAAACACTTATTTTGCATAAATATCCAAGAATCACTCCAGTAGCTGTCCTGCTATGTCAAGTACAAAATACCTTTTATTTCCTTTTTGTTTTTTATATACTTATTGAAGTAGAAGTTAAAATGGGTGCTTTTAACTTTCTCAGAAATGTGCTTTAGATATAGGCTGGTATCTTTTAGGAAACACATGTTTTTCATTAATTAAATATACGGCCCCAAACTACCCCACTGTAATATAGTTCAACAAAAATATTGGATCTTTTGTAAGTGGCAGACTTAAAGGTAAAAATAAAAAATATATCATCCTTTCAGAGTAATAGTTCACAGATTGAAAAAGAATGAAATAAATCTGTTTACTGCTTTATGATAAATACTAGATAGGAAAGTATGTAAGTATTTCCAGTCCCAAAAGGAAGAGTACTTAACCTTACTTATATAAGAGGAATCACCACATGACCACAAAGTAGGAGAGAAAGATGGGAGTGTTGGGTTAAATCTTGAAGAATGGGATTCTAAATTTAACCATATGAAAAAGATGCAAACCAGATCATTAAGGTGACACAGAGGAACAGCTCGAATCCACCAAATATTCTGCTGGAGAAGGATAAACAATCTCCTCCTGTGCTAGTCGAATATGATTAAAAAGTACAAAATAAGAAGGAAAAAAAATGATGACACAGAGTTCTAGGATGGGGTAAGAGCAAGTGCAAGACAAATAGCTAAGTTATTTGTGTGTGTGAGAGAGAGGAAATAAAATCAATAGCTGTAGGAATTAGAAAGAAAAGTATATGCTATGCTAAATATCTTTCATCTTTTTTTCTTACAAGGAAATTGGGTGATGAATCATTTTAAATTTAAAAGTGAAGTGGTAACAGTTTCATTTTAAAAGATCACTTTGAAAGTATGAAAGATAGCATTGGAGAACAGAGGTTTAAAAGATTAACTACAGTGAGACTGGTATTTAGATAAGAAACACTGTATCAGTAAAGAGGCTTTTAGCTGCAGGTAATTTGAAACCTCACCTCACATCAGATTACATAAAATAAAGTAATTTTATTAACTGGCAGGATGATGGACTCCTGCTCAGTGATCTTGAGTCTCTTCTCTTGGCTTTGTTTTATTAGTGCATCAGCTTTGTACTCCGATTGCCTTGCTTTCTTGTTACAAACAACATGGAACATTTTGTATCCATACTTATGGTCTGAGGGTGAGAGAGAAAACCTCTCCCACAAATTTAGATAGACCTTTGGCCTTCTGTCCTTATTGTCACTCATTGATATAGGGACTAATGTGAGTCTTCAGAAGAGTACTTTCTGGTGACCTTTCTATATATTCTTGGTTTCTCAGACTTAAATGTAGAATTAAACTACCATTATTGGCTTAGACAAGCTATTATCTATACTAAATAGATATGCAATCTCTAATGTATTAACTAAATAAATATTAGTTTCTGATTAGAGCAATAATACTAAATTAAACTTTGGCTTACAGAGAACTAAGTTATAGTTGATTCTGACTTACAGACACCCTAAAGGAAGGAAAAAGTAAAACTCTTGCATTGGACTTTCTGACTAAACCTTTGTGGAAGTTGACTGCTACACCATTCTCCTCTGAAGCAGCTAGTGTGTTAAAAAAAACTGATTTTTTTTTTTTGTTTTTTGTTTAGAAACTATTTAGCCACTGTACCACCAACAACCTATCATCAGAATGCCACTGTTGCTGTTGTGGTTGTTGTTGTTGTTGTTATGTGCCCTCAAATAGGAGCTGAGTGTGAAAAAAGAGAAAGGATCATGTTGGGACGGCCTTGTCTGACCTCTTCAACTTCACAAAGGGGAATTGTCCCTATCAACACTATCAATTGTTGTTGTTGTTGTTGTTATGTGCTGTCGAGTCGCTTGCGACTCATAGTTACCCTATATACAACAGCCTTAAACTCTGCTCTGTCCTGTGCCAATCACACTGTCTCCGACACACCAATCCCGATTACTCCAGTCACTGATTCAATCCACCTCATAGAAGGCATTCCCCTCCTGCACTATCCCTCCACCCTACCAAGCATGATGTCTCCATGGAATGGTCCCTCCTTACAAGATGTCCAAAGTATGTTAGATGGACCCTCAGAATCCTTGCCTCCAGGGAGCCACCCGGTTTAACCTTTCCAAGATGAATCTGTTTGTTTTCCTAGCAGTCCATGGTA
>NW_006399904.1:4071209-4071804 GCF_000299155.1 Elephantulus edwardii | reverse complement strand
CATTCATGTAATATTAGTTTTAGGAATACATATGATTATTAATTAGATGGAATTTTCAAGTAAATTCTGAATCATAACAATCTATATGATGGAGTAAAATTTTCCTATATGGTTTTCAATTGGCAGCACTATGGAGAAAAGATTAGGTTGTTAAGAATATCAGCTTGGTTGGCTCCACAATCAACGCCCTTGACACCAGCAGTATAAAAATCAAGACAAATTCAGGGACCCCTCAAAAGTGCTGAAGAGCAATTATGTCTGTCTGGAGACTGAGGTATACCTGATTCAGTCCATGGTCTTCACAGTTACTCACTCTGCATCAGAGGGCTGGACAATGACCAAAAATTACAGAAGAATTAATGCCTTTGAGTTGTAGTGCAGGTGAAGAATATTAAACATATCATGGACTGCAAAGAGAATAAACAGGTTTATTTTAGGGTGAAACCAGACTGTCCTTGGACCTGAGGATTTTCTCTGTCTCACATATTTTGGCTATGTGTCCAGAAGGGTCCAGGCCCTATAAAAGTGTATAATGGTGGGAAGGATGGAGGAACAGAACAGGAGAGGAAGATCTTGGATGATATAGATTTACACA
>NW_006399904.1:4063003-4071109 GCF_000299155.1 Elephantulus edwardii | reverse complement strand
TGTTTTCCTAGCAGTCCATGGTACCCTCAATACTCTTCTCCAGCACCACAGCTCAAAGGCATCAATTCTCCTTCTATCCTCCTTAGTCACTCTCCAACTCTCTGATGCATAACAACTAAGTGCAAAGACCATGGCCTGTATCAGACACACCTTAGTCTACAAAGTGACACCACTGCTCTTCAGTACTTTGGAGAGGTCCCTAACAGCAAACTTTCCCATGGCAATACATCTTTTAATATCCTGGCTACTGGTGCCGAGTGTGTTGATTGTGGAGCCAAGCAAACTAAAGCTGTGAACAATCTCAATCTCTTCACCACCCATCCTGATGCTGCCAATTGGTCCAGTGGTGAGAATCTTTGTCTTCTTGACATTGAGCCTCAATCAATTACACAAAACAAATTCCCATGAGGACATGTCCCTAACACTCCCATATCTCTTTCTACTTATCTCAACACCAATCTTACTGCTTTTCTGGGTCTAAAATCTGATGGAATAGCTCACATATCATACAGAACTATATTTGGGAAATTAAAATATTATAATCCAGATTAATAACAGAATACAGTCAAGATAGCTCCCAAAATAGGCACACAGGCACCTTAGCCTCAAGCCTTGGGGCTTTAGGCCACTGTTTCCAAGTTGCCAGTCCTGTCAATATTGGATTTCCATCCCTAGTTGTTCAACAAAGTTCTCAGTCCTTCCAATATTGATTGGGTTTCCCTACCTACAAGGTCCCATCTCATAACAGGTTTCCAGTTTGGTAATAGTTGTTGCTACTGTCGGTGTAGCAGAGTAAGAAGGATATCCTAAATTCTCCTTTCTTTTTCAATGGGCCATCTCTCTCTCTTTGCTGCTGCTCTCTTCAATGATGAGACTAGGCAATCCTCTTGTAGATCGTTGAGACTGGCCAGTCTCCTCGTAGAATGATAGATAGCCATTCCCCTTTTGGATAGTCTAACATGCCCCATTCGCATATTCCCACCCAACTACATAAGAAAGTCAAACAATAGCTAGAAAATGTCATATTGAAACATAAATTCCACATGAAATAATAAATAACTGACCCTCTAGTTCTTTTTCTGAGGCTACATCCCATAGGAGGAGATTGTCTATCAAGTGGATTTGAAGCATGTACCTTTGGGTTGGCAGAACACTCTTTACCACTAGGTCACCATTGCTCTGTAGAATAAAATTTATTATTATTGTTGCTGTGCTGTGGAATCAGAACTGACCCACTGCTGACTCTCCAATAGGTTTTCAGAGGACGTAAATTCCACCAGAGGAGATCATGTATCCTTTTCCCATTGTGCAACTGATATATTTGTATTCTGTGCCTTTGGATTGCAGTACAGATTCTTACCACTAGGACACCAGAGATCCCTAGAGTAACAATAAGCATTTAAAATAATATCCTTGGTTTAGGCAGCAAAAACTTTCTGGTAAAAAACTGAGTAAGTGTAGTCTATGAGGAGTTGTACTCCTATCCCAAAGATGACACCTCTCTAGTAATGTCAATCAATCAGTGGCTCTGAAAGGGAAAAATAAGCAATCTCCTCCAGTGCAGCTGACAGCCTCTGAAAAGCCACTAGGGCCAGCTATTTGTTGGTTCCAATTTGACAACAATGACAGGGGAGAGTCACTCAGGTATGATTTGCCATCCCCCATCCTCACCTTCTTTGCTTCAGTTGCCCTTTCTTTCATGACTCTACTTTAGATTTATGTAACATATTGTTAGCTGTCTTTGACTTTACTCCTCACACACTGATGAACGAAACACTTCCCACCTCTACACCAGTCCCATGATTGTTTGGGGTTCAGAATATCATATTCCACAGATTTTCATTATCTCATTTAATAAAGTACAACATCAGTCCTTACTTGCTAGTGTGTCTTGGTTATAATGAAACATGTTTAGCACCATAGCAACACACAACCCACTGCTGAAACTATGACTTGTCCTGACTTCCTAGTTTGTCTTAGAAGCTCTGGTTTAATATCGTAGCAACACAAACTACTGTCTGCACATGAGCTGCCTTGGCTAGATAGCAAACCCAAGTATACCAAATGGAAGGCAGGAATTGTATTGCTTAACAATGTATATGTCATCAAGAGACATTTCTACAGATTTCAATATCTATACTGTGAGATGAACATGAATTTATTAGAGAAATTTTGAGAAGAAATTGCAAAACTGACACTTGGATGTCTAGCAGCTAAACTAGCCAATCAAAAAAATACATATTAGCAGACCCAAAAGAAATTTTTGTATGAACCTAGATGTTGACGTGTAAATCTATACTTCTTTAACATTAGCAAAGTAGGCACATATTTCTAGTTTTATTTGATAATAGATTAATAAAAAACACATACACACAAATACATGCACATACAAATGGTTTAAATTATGCCTTATGAAAAATTCATGGAATTGATAAAAAACAGTTTTGATGTGTTTCAGTGATAAAGTTGAGATCAGTTTAGTTAGTCTCATGAAAATCTATTATATGGAAATATGTCCAAAGCGTGTAGATTTGAAAAAATAGTCCATAGAACAGAAATTAACAGGAAATAATGAAAGTTTACATTTTTATCATGTTCCTAACTTCAGTTTTGTTTCTTTTTCCATTTTGCCATCAATTATGAAGTTGCTTTAGTTTTACTCTGTTCTTTATCATGTTAATTTAATGTTCTTTTATTTTGTCTTGGTAAATTTTAATAAATAGTATCAAATAAATAAAATATATATAAATTTTAAGTCTGGGAAAATTATTAATGTTTTAAAAATTATTTAAACATCCTAAAATTTCTTTCATTTATGATTGCTTATTTAGAAACTTTTGAGAAACTATCTGTCTACCAAAACCCATTAAGACATAAGGATTTCGCTCTTCGAGCAAATCCACCCCCATGGTGAACAATGGAGTGGTTCCATCTGCACAAACATTTTGAATCACACTGAGGAGAGGGAAGAACTTATTCAGAATTATATCTCCTAAATTAGCAGTTAACCATATGTGCAGATGAAATATAAAGTAATAGAATTTTGGACTATAGACGTCTTAAGAGTTCATTTAATCTATGCCTCTATATTTAAGCAAGAACATATTCTGCTTTTCCAAAGAGAACTATATTCCATAAGGAAACTCTTGAAGAAAAGGAATCAATAGCATTCTGAAGTAGTATACTTACATATTAATCACAAACTTAATATTTGACACATGAAATCCAAATTCTTCATGCAAAAACATAGGCTCCTTTCTCCTTTCATCTAAGAGTGACTCATGTCAAGAAACTTCTAACCGTTTTTGTGGTGGAAGCTTCACTGAATCCCTGCTAAAGCATCTATAGAGTATAACACTTTGATATACAAAGTTATATAGTTACAAAATATTTTTTAAAATAATATATTGTCATATATTTTTCTCTTGCAATATATTCAACATAAAGATCTAGCAAGTAACTACAGGTGCAATAATAAATATATATGAAATTTTATTTCCAGATATCTGCAACAGTTCCAAGACAATAAGAAAATATCTTTGATTTCATTTGATAAAAAATCCAAAATATAGTTGTTGCCTACATTTATGACTAAAGTATGCCAATTTTCAAATAAAGTCTGGGGGGAAGCAATGGCTTTTTTCCTCACTCATGTTCATAAATAGGTTCATAAACCCTGTTGTTGAGAGAGAAAGAGTGGATGACCTTGCTTCTGAACATTTGCCTTTAAATACAAAAAATATCCCAAAAATCAATGAAATAGCATCGAGTTAAAACTACTTTGTACATGTGTTAAGCACACTGTTCTTTATACAGGCCTCCAGAAAATCAGAACTAACACAGTTCTAGAAATATCAGAGACCAGAGGAGTTCACTGGCCTTCACTTTAGAGCTATACTTTTTAGTACCTACATCTTTTCTGACCCAACTTCCTCTGTCCTTTTTCACATAAGGTTTTGAGGGGTTTCCCCTCTTTTGTTTTGTGAGTGAATATGAATTCCTAGGTAAATAATTTATTCATATCTCATTTATTCATGAGAAAGCAGGACTTAACCCTAGAAGCTTGGCTTGTGGAATATCACTTTTGTCTTTTGAAGTACACGCTTCTCAGAAAAAATATTTTAATGACAATTTTTTTGAAAAAATATTGAGATTTTAACGAAAGTTTATAGAGAACTAGAACTTCTATTTATTCATTGTTGTACGTTTTCCTTCCTGCCCACCTCCGAGTATTCTTTTTCTTTGGAAAAAAAAATTCTTTCTTTTTAAGAGAGATCCTGCCTTTCCCCTCCCTACCACTCCGCTTTGCTATGCAGCTCTTATTCTGGACTCCTGTCATGATTTAATACTTAATTATATATTCCTTTTATACAGTTCTCTTCCTTGTCTGTATTAATGTTGTATACATTATTTATCCCCACTTTTCTTAGTTCCCTCCAACACCATGTCAGTCCTATTTTATAACAGTTCCAATATGAGGTCTTTTTGTAATTGAGATATTTCACTCAGCGTAATGTCCTTCATTGTCACCCATTTTGTATAATATTTCATGAGTTCTTTGTTTTTTAGCGGTGCATACTATTCCATTGTGTGACTATACCACAACTTCTCTCTCCATTCATTTCTTGATGTGCACGTGGGTTGTTTCCAACACTTTGTTATCATGAAAAAAGCAGCAATAAACATTGATGTGCATATATCTGCTTGGGTGGAAGTTCTGGTTTCTTTAGGGTTTATTCCCAATACTGGAATTACTGCATCAAATGGTATTTCTATTTACAACTTTGTAGAAAAACGCCATACTGCCTTCCATAATGGTTGCACCATTTTACACTCCCAGAAGCAGTGAATAAGGGTTCCAGTTTCTCCACAACCCAGGCAGAATTTGTTGTTTGCTGATATGTTACTGAGTTGAAATGATATCTCATAGTTGTTTTGATTTGCATCTCTCTTAGAACTAGGAATTTTGAACATTTCTTCATGTGTTTGTCTACCATCTGAATGTCTTCTTTGGTGGAGTATCTCCATAACATATTAAGTATGTTCATATCTTCTGCCCATTTTGCAATTGGGTTATTTACCTTTATCTTGTTGTGGTGCTTGACTATTCTATAAATTCTAAATGTAAGTCCCTTATCAGACATGTCATTACCAAATATTTTTCCCAGGTTGTGACCTCTCTTTTTACCCTGTTGGAGAAGTTTTTTTATGTGCATAGGAATTTGATTCTTAGAAGGTCCCATTCATCTGTTTTATTCTCTCATGGCTATAGGTTTTCCAGGATGCTTGGGAGGCTATATTCATGTTGTGGATTAGTGCTTCTAGGGTTCTCCCAAGCTTTTATCTAATAAAGCGTATAGTTCTTGGTTTTAGTCGTAGGTCTTTCATCCACTTTGATTTGGTTTTGGTTTATGGTGTGCAATGTGAGTCTTGTTTGAGTTTTCTGCAGATAGTGTTCAGATTTTGCAAACAACATTTGTTTAAAAGGCTGTGGTTTCCCTGTTTAACTGATTTCCTCTCCTTGTAAAAAAATCAGTTGACTATAGGTAGGTGGGCTGATTTCTGTGTTCTCAATTCTATTCCATCAATCTATTTGTTGTCATTGTACCAGTATCATGCTGTCTTGCCCACCATGGCAGTGTAGACGGATTTGAAATCAGGGAGTAAGATGCTTCCTAACTTGTTTCACTTTTTAAGGAATGCTTTTCTTATTCAGGGCCTTTTTTCCATTTCAAATGAAATTGGAGATTGCCTTTTCCATATCCCTGAAGAATGGAATTGGTAATTGTATTGGGATTGCATTGAACATTAAATTGCTTTTGGTAGTACTGTCATTTTCACAACATTGAGTCTTCCTACCTATGAGCAAGGCATATTGTTTCACTTCTCCAGGTCTCTTTTTGTTTTTTTGTAGTAATGTTTTGTCATTTTCTTTGAATAGCTCTTTTGTGATTTTAGTTAAATTTACTCCCAAGTATTTAATCTTGTGATTAGCCATTGTGAAGGGTATTGTTTTCTTAGTGCCAGTCTTGTATTCTCTTTGTCACTATAGAGAAATCCAATTAAATTTTGTATGTTGATCTTGTATCCTGCCACTTTGCTGAACTAGTCAACTATGTACAGTGGTTTTCTTGCTGAGTCTTTAGGATTTTCTAAGTATACTCTCACATCATCTGCAAAGAGAGACAATTTTACCTCCTCTTTGCAAATTTACATACCTCTTATTTCCTTCTCTTGTATTATTGCTATCACTAAGACTTCCAATACTATATTGAATAGGAGAGGTGATAGTGGGCATCCTTGCCTAGTTCCTGTTCTCAAAGGGAATGCCTTTAATTTCTTTCCATTGAAAACAATGTTGGCTCTCAGATTTGAGTATATTCTTTTTACTATGTTGAAGAAATTCCCCTCTAATCCTATTTTGTTGAGTGTTTTAATCAGGAAAGGATGTTGGATTTTGTCAAAGGCCTTTTCTGCATCAGTTGATAGGATCATGTGGTTCTTTGCTTTGTTAATGTGATGAATTACATTAATTTGTTTTTCTTATGCTGAACCATCTTTGCATACTTGTTATGAATCCCACTTGGTAATGGTGAATTATTTTTTTTTTATATATCGTTGGAGTCTATTGTCAGGATTTTATTCAGGATTTTTTCATCTATGTTCATGAAAGATATTGGCCTATAGTTTTCTATTTTGGTAGTGTCCTTACCTGGCCTTGGTATCAAGGATATATGGGTTTGCATCATAGAATGAGTCTTGAAGAATTCCATCTTTTTCGATTTTCTGAAATGTTTTATGTAGAATTGGTGACAGATCTTTTCTGAATGTTTGATAAAATTCTCTTATAAAACCATCTGGTTCGGAGCTTTCTTAGGCTGGAAATTGTTTCATTACCTTTTCAATTTTTTTTTAATGGATCTGTTCAGGTATTCAATTTTGGTTTGTGCCCATTTAAGTAGTTGGTGCATTTCTAAGTATTTGTCCATTTCCTATAGGTTTTCATATTTGTTTGAGTATAGTTTTTCATAATAGTCTGATGTTAATCTTTTTCTTTTACTTGGTTCTGTTGTGCTGTTGCCGGATTTGTGTCTTTTCCTTGTTTTCTTTTGTTAGTTTTGCTAATGGTTTGTCAATTTTATTGACCCTTTTGAAGAACCAACTCCTGGTTTTTTTGATGGTTTCAATTGTTATTCTATTTTCTCATATTTATTTTGGCCCTAAATTTTGTAATATCAGGTTTTTTGGAGGGTTTCAGGTTTTCTTGCTGTTCTTTCTCAATTTGTTGGAGATGTTGGGTTAGGGCCTTAATGGTTATTTTCTCTGTCTTTTTAGTATGTTTCTTTATTGCTATAAATTGACCTCTGATTACTGCTTTGACTGATTCCTAAAGGTTTGGGTAAGTTGTATTTTCATTGTCATTTGTTTCAAGTAACTTTAATTTCATTTTTAAATTTTTCTAGTACCCACTTATGTTCAAGCAAGGTGTTGTTCAGCTTCCAGATGTATGTTTTTTCTTCTTTATCCTCTTATTATTAATTTCTAATTTTGTAGCATTGTGGTCTGAGAAGATACTTTGTATTATTTCTATCTTTTTAATTTATGGATGACCTTGTGACCTAAAATGTGATCTATTCTGGAGAAAGTTCCGTGCACACTGGAGAAGACGGTATAGTGTGATTTTTGTGGTGCATTAGCCTATAAATATCTATGATATCAAGTGGTTTTATTGTGTGGTTTAATTTTCAGCATCTTTGCTGAGTTTCTTTCTGGAAGTTCTGTCATTTCTAGAGAGTGATGTATTGAAGTCTCCAACTTCTATAGTAGTGTTGTCTATTTCCTTTTTCAGTTTTGCATGTTTATTTCACTTGCTATGCATCTGAAAGCTGGACAATGAATAAGAATTTAAAAGAAAAAAGGGATCTCTTTGGGTTGTGGTATTGGAGAAAGTACTGCAACTCCCAGAGACTTCCCAAAGAACACACAGAAATATCTTGGACAATGTGCACCCAGAGTGCTCCTCGGAGGCAAAGATAACAAAGCTTTGTGTCACATAACTGGGAATGTGGCTAGAGGGTGTGTGTGTGTGTGTGTGTGTGTGTGTGT